>NC_053488.1:76072531-76155001 GCF_015227805.2 Hirundo rustica | reverse complement strand
TCATTGCCACTTCAGTAGAATTAATTGAATTACACCTTACAAACGACGTCTTATAAAAATTGAACAGCAGTGCAACAAAAAGAAAGATGAAAGAAAAGAGAAGGAAGGGGAAGGGGAAGGGGAAGGGGAAGGGGAGGGAACTTTCCTTTCCAATTTCCGCTTTCCTTCCACTTTCCCTTCCTTTCCCTTTCCTTCCCTTTCCCTATTCCCTTTCCCTTTCCCTTTCCCTTTCCCTTTCCCTTTCCCTTTCCCTTTCCCTTGCCCTAGTGAACAGCTGTAGTTCCTCAGCAAGGTGAAAACAAGTAAAGCTAAAGTAGCCACATCCTTCCATGCCTCCCAACCCATATGCCAAAGATTACAGGAAAACATCTACTTTTATCCACATGATTCCTTTCAGGAACTTTTCAGAGACCCTTTTTTCTAGTTTAATTCTGTGCAGAAAAATGAACTGTAGACATTGCCAGGCAATGTAATTGATGCCTGTGCAGGATGGAGGGCAGAAGGGCTAGATCATGGAAAGATTCTGTGACATCCCTGTTAAACTTACTTCAGGTTTTCAGGCCTCAAGCTTCAAGTGTTGAGAATTTAAAGGGGATTCAGACTCCATGAAGAGACTACAGAGATAACAGCTATTCCAATTCCTCTCTAGCAGAGTGCACACACAATCACAGAACATATCTTGGCTCTGGCAGTGCTAGTGAAAATTCATACAGTCAACCCCGAGAGAAAATTATCACAACAATGGACCCACTTGCTGGCTTTGTGCCACGCTTGGTATTGATCTGTGCCTGTAACACTGCACAAAATGCAGGACTGCTTCCATATTTTCATCTTTTCTAATGGAGAAAATTAGATCATATATTATTCATTCTTGTAGGCCCCAGTGTTTTGTTTTTGTTTTGTTGTTATTGTTGTTTAGTAAGAACTATATTTCTTTAGTCTGACCTCTTGAAATAAAAGTTTTGCTCCAACTTCTCTGAAAAAAAGGAAAAAAAAAAAAAAAAGAGTATGGAGGAGAAAGGGGGGCAGGGCAGGGGGGGAACTTTGTATTTTTTACAAGATAATAGATTTTAAATTAATTTTAAATTTAGCAGAACTCTGGCTGTTCAGAGAAATTTCTCTAAAATTACCTGTAAGTTTTCAGGAACAACTACCTATCTGGTGTTCTGAACATAGCAAACTGACCAGCACAGAGTGATGCTGCAAATTCAAATACTTTTTTTTTTTTTTTTTTTTTTTTAATCCAGACCCACTCTTCCACACCTGGATGTAGAATTTGGGTTTTTTTCACACACTCATTTTGAAGGTGGAGTCCACCATGCTTTAAAAAAAATGGGAGTATAAGAATTCCTGATTCTAGTTCAAGATTATATTGCTGAGAAGAGTATTACTGCGACCATTTTGCAGTCTCTGTGTGAAATGGGGCGGAAACAACTCAACAACTAATAACAGTTGTTAGAGCAGTATGTATTTAATCAGTGTCGAGATCTGTGGGGAATAATTTCACCAAAGATACGCATGAACACCAGAGAGCTTGCCCCCCTTATTATCCCCTGAGGTCTTACATATGCATGACATTGTACAATCCGCCTCATACATATTCATTCCCTGGTCCCGCCCATCCTCACCTCATATGGTAATTAACTCCATGCCCTTCTGGGGAGTTCATAGTGGCGGTCGCTGGGGATCTCCAAGAGATGAAGGAAATGGAGTCTTCCTCAGTGAACTCTTCACCTTTATCTCTCTCGCGTGTGCTTTGGCCCTTTTGGCACTTTTTCAAGGGAGAACTCAGTTTCTTGTGGCTGAGAGTCTACATTCTTCTTATCTGCATTCTTAGCTCTGTTATCCTGTTGTGTTTGGGTTAGCCCTTTTATTACCATTGAGGGGTCACAGATGCTTGTAGTGCTTTAAAGCATGCAAAGAATGACAGACACAGTGTTTGATATTCACTAAATGTCTTCTAAAATGCAGTTTAAAATATGTTCTAAAGCACTATTTAAAATACATTCTAAAATACCATGCATGTTCTTAAATTTGCTACAAAAGATCAGCCGGAATTTTCAGATCTCTGTCTCTGTGTTATCTGTTAAAAGGATTGCCGAGCTCCTATAAGTGATATATCAGATACTTTTCCTATCTGGCTATGACAGTCCTTTAATATTTTAATCACCCTACATGTTAAATTAGATTTTTTTTTTTCACCATATTTGTAAATAGGAGGATAAAATGTGACAACAGTCAGCAAGGCAGGATCCTGAGGTCACTGATCCATTTCCTAACTGCACAGGGCAGAATGAAACCTTGAGAGGTACCTGAAGTGCCTCTTCTACCCAGTACTGTTAAATTTCAGTTTGACACAGTTTTAACTGGTGATGGTGAACCAGCTGATGGAAATACAGAACAGAGACTGCTCTGCAAAATGCAGCTTCTGATGGAGCAGCTGTAGTTTTGTGCAGAGAGAGAATACAAGTCTTCCAATCCACGGGTAGTTTCTCATGAGAAAGTAATAAACTTCCTTGAAGAGTATTGGCAAAGAAATCAGGAACTAAAACTGGAGTAAGGAGAGAAACTAAGGAGAAATGTAAGATGTAATTACTCAGAGAGTCTGTGGGATTGCTGTTTCTGGAGGGAAGTGAGGATCCTCACTGGATGATGTCTTAAAATACCCTCCAGCATTGCAGTTTGTGAAGGTGCTATTACTTTTCTAGAATCAGGAAAAATAACTAGTTACATAGCCTTCCATTAAGGCTCAACAAGCAGCTGTCTGGTTGTTTTTTGTTTTTTGTTTTTTCTTCAGAAACTTGATAGTTTTGCTTGTCAACAAAAAACAAGGTAAAATTTCAGTCCCACCTCACCACTTCACTGCAGGCCAGAGAGCCAGCAAATAAACAGACAAACCTGTAGAAGTTATAATGCCATCGGGACGGCTCCAGCCAAGCAGGGCAGGACTCGAGAATAAAAGCCATTATATCCTACCCAGTGATAGAGAACAGACTCTTTCCTTTTGCCATTGGCAGTTGTCTAATCTCATTAAAAAAATACCACATGTAGACATTCCAGTATATAGCCCTAGGCCCAGTGTTGCTTCATCTGTTTCACACAACTAAAGACCCAAAAGTCCAGAGAAGCAGAGCGATGACTGGAAGTATTAAAAGAGATCCTTGGCAATCATCTACTCTGCTCCTTGGGAGAGTTCATTAACTGGAGAGTGCTTCCCGCTTTTGGGTTCTGGTCCCTCTCTCTTTCTACATACATGGAAATAAATCTAGGATGGGATACAGATAAAGTGAGCAACCAAGCCAGACACTTTTCAAATGGCTGCATTTATTCTGGCCAAAGGGGCAGAACATCACCTCCTAGGAAAACATGACAAAGTAACGCCACTGCTTACTCATCCTCTAAACTCCAGAACAGCTTGGAGATCTACATGAAACAGATCTCTCCTGTGAGAGGCCAGCATCCTGTTAACATGGCATTCCCCTACTGAGAAAAAAGAAATCCATAAATTTAGAGCTTTAGCTCAAAAGTCCTACAGGAAAGAAAATGCAGAGCCCAAAGAAAACACAAGTCTGGTAAGCCTGTAAGCCTCAATTTTTAGACTCTTTATAAAACTATCTAAGAGTGTATGCCCACCAACATGCCAATCTGGGCTTTGTGCCTGGATTTCTTTTGCATGGATACAGACATCTTGAAGAATCACACAGTAATATAATATTAATAAGGGATCCACAGGGATCATCCAGTCCAACTCCTGACCCTGCACAGGACACTCCAACAATCCCAGCCCTGGGAGTGGTGCCCAAATGCTCCTGGAGCTCTATCAGCCTTGGGGCTGTGACCATTCCCTGGGGAGCCTCTTCAGTGCACACTACTCTCTGAAGGAAAGAACCAAACCATATTTGCCTAAATGTTTCCTAACACGGCTCCAGCCATTCCCCTTCCTGTCACTGGTCACTACGAAGAAGAGATTGGTGCTGCCCCTTGTGAGAAAGTTGCAGTCTGAGATGAGGTCTCCCTTCTGTCTCACAGAAGCTGATAAAAGCTTAAGTCTTCCCTGGTTCAGATGCTCTCACATCTACAGAATCCATCTTTGATGAAGTTAAAACCCCAGCATCCTATCCTATAGCCATGACTGTATTCAGTCCAGAACTAAATTACAGATGCATTTGAAAACAAATTTTAATACCCTGCAACCTAAGCTGTGTAGCTGGTTTTGGTAGATACACTCTCAGGGGGGTTTTTTATAACCCTTTTTCTCCTGGTACAAAGTCTGGGTGAGACAGCACCACTGACTATATATAAATGAAACATTTATCCAGGGTGAGTCACTTCAGGGAAAGTTCTTCTTCAGAAACCACAGCACTGCTCTCATTAGGCAACCTTTATCATGCACCCCAAAAAATGATACAGAAATCATGGAAGGAGAGTGTGTGTTATCAATATATTGATAGGAGAGAACAAAAAAGAGCCATTTAGCTACACAGTTAATTTTCTGGCCCAACAGAAGGAGCATGAGTTTCTGTTAATTTCTCCTGCTCCCAATTCTACTGCATTCTACTGTTGTTCATTTATTGATTGAAGGCCCTCTTAAGAGACAGACACAGCAGCATTGCAATCCATTTGTGACAGTCTTGAGCAGATCCACCCATCATTTTCACTGACCTTCACTAGGTCATTCACTTTGTTCGGCTCAGAAATCACAAATAACATGTTCATTTGTGCCTCTCATCATATGCCCAAGTCACTTGTCATGCTATAAAAACAGTACTTTTAAGCAGAAATCTCCTTTGCAACCTCATCAGCTCTATTCCTTGGTGCATATATGCCTTTCTCCTTTTCTTCTCTCCAAATGTTTTGAAATGAGTACAAACCACAAATACAGTGAAACTGGCAGTTCAAAATAAGGTTACTGTTCTCAAAACATAAAGCAGATGATGACATTTCAGTAAACACTGCATTTTGTAGCTTAGAGCATCAGTAAGTAATTCCTTCAAAACATCTCATGTCAGGAAATCAGCTCAGCAAAAGCTATTTTCAGCTGATAACTCTGAAATAAGATATCAGAAATTACACTCTGAGTTCAAAAGCCCAATAATAGTAAAAAGATAGATTCATGTGAAGCTCATCCAAACATTTTGGCTGTATGTGTGGTTTTTGTTGTTGAAAAATGCCACTGAGGAGCAAAAGGATGTGGGGGGTTTTGTTTGTTTTTGGTGGGTTTGTTTTGTTTTGTTTGTTTTTGTTTTTTCCTTGGTTGTTTTGTTTGTTATTAGACCAAATGACTTCAAAGATAAACAAACAAACAAACAAATTGTACTTTTCTTTTTCTGCCAGACTAGAGCAGGCTAACTGGACATGCAACCTTGTTTTTTTTTCTAGCCATCAGCATTGTGTGGTGGTGGGTTTTGTTAAGCTGTTTTGGAGTTGTTTATCTCAATGGTCCACCCTGCTTCCCCCGCTCCCCGTCCCAATAAATCAGGTACCGTCCAAAGGTATCTCCTCCCTGTGTCCTTTTGTCCGCCTCTCCTGATCCTGCCCTCTGGCAATCTGGGGCCAGTCACCTACCTGCCCCACCCTTCTGTCCCCCGGTTTAAAGGTTTGGTGCAGAATCCTGTTCCCTCTCTCTCATACACCTCTGGAGAACTAAAGATCTCTGAGGGAGCTTTCTCTGACTCTTACTTTGAACCTAGACACTGAGGATATCAAGGACCAAGAGAGCAGAAAGCATCTCTGCTGTCTACTGTTACTTGGACTGTTTGCAGTCCAAGGACGACCACTCCTGACCTGCGTGGCTGGGGGACAGAGCTAGCCAGAGCCCCCATCCCCCTGTCATCAGCATTGAATCTTTAGAAAGAAAATTTTTTATTGCAAGCTTTTTACCTCTTGAAACTGTATTAGCTTTGCAACCCTGTGTCCTCCTTCGCAAAGCAGCAAATGGAAAATCTCAGTGGATTAAATGCTCTAATTTTTCTCCACATCATTATGTCATAAGTGAATTACACTGACCATGTTCTACTTCTCCTTCTCATTGTGCACAGACAGAGCAAGTCAGTACTCATGCCCCATGATGATGCGCCCCAAGTAACACTGACATTTCCTGGACTTTGCCAACCCAAAATTATATTATTCCTCACTTGTTTCCTGTTATCCTTGGCCTTCCCACTCTCCCCACTTGCACAGCATTAAAAATGTAACATTTAAGAAATGCCGCTTTTTGGAACTGGGGGATTTCCAGCAGCATATTTTGAGCAGTTGGCATTTAATGTCACAAGTACTGAAATAACCATCTCTTTCACTGCACTTTTCTCTGGAAATGGCAAAGTCAGATGCTACTCATTAACAGAAATACCAGCAGTGATGATGGCCACTGATAGAACATTTGCTTTGGAAAAATTGCAGGAAGTTCTACCAATATTCACCCTACATGTCCTCTGCAGGGAAAAAGTTTCACACGCACAGCCCAAAGCCTACTAACCTAAAAAAGGGCAGCCTTTGAACCAAGAAAGCTCTTTAACCACCACCATGTTGCAACTATTGACTGAAACTCTTCTCATGCAGATTAGGATTAGATTATGCATATTTGCTTCATCAAACCTGGGAAAATATCAGTTGTTGCAATGAAGAATTGCTTCTTGCTGGGAAAAGAAGGCAGTCTCCTTGTGAAGGTGTGCTGTTCTGAATGCAATTTCTTTCCTGCTCCTTTTTGGAGCAGGAGCTTGTGCCTCCAGCTTCCACAGCAGCAGCTGTGGATGTTGAATGCTGAGCAGCCTGGATAGTGCAGCTGCCCAATTCATCGTAAAAAACCTATGGTTTGGAACACACTGAAGTACCCCAACACGTCCATTGAAGTATCTGCTGTAAATTGGAGGTGTGATGAAATGGACAACTTTTATTTAGCAGTGTTATCATTAATTGGATTAAGTTTTGTTAAAAGTCTTAATTCTTTGTAGACATGGATGTGGCAAGTTGGAGAGAGTTGCATAAATTACAAAAAAAAAAAAAAAAAAAAAAGAACTGGCTCTGAGAAATGCAAAGTCACTAGTCAAAGAGTCAAAGTCTGGACTACCATCACCTCAGTGAACTCCAGGTGTTTCACTGAAGGTGACAAACTGAAGGTTTTGCAAAGCTATTCCCTGGGTGTACAGTGACTGCTGCCTAAGAAAAACCTAAGAAAATAATTATCTCTGTGAAACAACTTCTGAAAAAAAGAAATAAACCACCAGAGGTAACAGTGAACATATGTTGTGAATCAATTACATGATCCACGCACGGTTAAGAACAAGCAGGAATGCTGATGAGCATCTGAGGGCAATGGTGGGAAGGTATACACTTTCCTGGAGATACTAACATTGCATCTGAGTACAGTTTGTCAATGCAAAAGATGTCACACTGAAATGGTACTCTTTTATGGAGCAAACAGAAATCTCTGAAGATCTGCATATAAACTAATGCTTAAAGGTCTGTAGCTTTGAAAGACACTTTTGGCACCATGAACTAAGCCAAAACTGCAGGTCAGAGAACAGAAATGCTCAATTTCAGGGAGAAGGAAAAAGCAAAAAGAAGCCCTAACACACAGCTGGTAAAAACACACTCACAGATACTCATAATAAAATATTGTGAAATATTATGTATGTAAATCAACCAAATTTTAAACTGCAGATATTACTTTAAGACATTCATGTGAAACCTCCAGGGGTTTCACATGTGAAACCTCTGGGAGTTTCCTCATGACTCAGCTCAGGCAACTTGATAGAAAGAGGCAGCCTTGATCCAATTGTCCAGAAACAAATTTTAATAATGTAAAGACAACTAACAAGAAGGCATCCTTTGTATGAGGAATGAAATGAAACAAGTCAATGGCAAGGGGCAAAAAGCAGAGGCTAGGGTCAGACAGGGTTATTTTTACTTTCTGGTGTGAAGAGGAGTTAAGACAGGGTCTGAGGGAAGAGTCCAATAGGGTACAACGATTAAGAATATTAAAATATCTGCACCAAAAATCAACCTATGGTGACACAAAGAACTAGGAACCTTCTAGTAATACTTGAACTGAGGGAGCATGGGAGTAAGCCCCCTTGCTTACTATCCTTAGAAAAGGGTTTCCCAAGGCATTAAGCCAAGGTTTTCCTCTTCCCCAGGGAAACCACTCTCTACATTCATGCTTTCCAGAATGACATCTTTAATGCAGCTGTCCCTGAAGCACAAGGTCTGATCTTTAAGATAACAGCTGGTGTCAGACCAAGTACCTGCCTTTGAGCAGAGCATGAATGTCCCCCTCCTTCTGTATCTTCACAGTCTGTCTTCAAAGCAGAAACCATACACATTTTCCAACACTCCCAGGAATATGCAAAAAACTCATTACCAAATCCAATTATCTTTCTCCTCCTTCTGCAGGCTGGGGAATGTCTCTCAAGACAAGCTGTTTTACTCCAGGATTGTTGGTTTCCTTGTCATCACTCTTCTTGTGGGACTTTGATCCCTGAACCTTTGGCTGCATTTGATATTGATATAACCATCTACATAACATCACTGCAATTGCCAGGATGCTGATTAATACCATGAGCCCACATCTTCACAACAGGGGTTGGATTTGCCATTTAATCCAACAAAATGTATCTGAGATTTATTTTTTTCCCAGTGCTATGCAAAGGTGCCCAATTAGTGTTCAATATTGCGAAATGAAAAACAAAGCTAAGATACTTTGTTCTGCATTTTGTGTTAATGATTTGACCTCAGCAGCTTATCTGTTCTACAGAAGCTCTGAAAAGCATACAAATTAACGACAGGATATGTACCACATAAACTATCACAACTTCAGCACCTAATCAGCACATTGTGGCAACATTGACACTGATATCCATTTCACCACAATCTTCTTTGCAAGATTTTATTTTCCACTTCCAAAGTAACATTAAGGAAGCTGCCCTCACATTCTACACATCAAGCCATAAATATTTATCAAGGTGTCAACAGAGAGCAACACTTCTGGGTTGTCAATATTTAATCTGCAATAAAATTAAATCATGGGTCATTAGACCCAGTTCATCAAGCCAGTTCAGTGCAGATGCTGGGCTGGATATCAGGAGGCTTCTGAGCAAAGCGTATGGAATCTTCTGCCATGTTTGACCACAGAAACCTCACACAGTATCTGTATATGCACCCTACATATGCACAGCCCACAGCATCCCTCTGTGTTTCCAGGATGGTGCATCAGCACCATCACTCCTGAGGAATCACCACACCACAAGGCAGCCTTGACCCCTTCACTGATGTGGCAGAGCCCAGAATAGAACAAAGGGCTATCATTAGCTTTCAGTAATGGAATAATTTCCATGAGCTCTGTCCCAGGGAACTTTAGGTAGTGTGCCAGGAAAAACTACACCTGCTAACCAAGAATCTCTGCCCCTTGCTGCCCTTTCTCATTTGAAGGCCACTGGAAGGTGAAAATAAAAATTTATCATCCTCTGTTAGAAACCTAGTGTGGTAGCCCTCGTCTTCATTAAATGACTGAAAATGGCACATTGCTGTGCAACCCTGTTTTTCCTGAGCCCTTTTTCTTTTCAAAGGAAGACCACAACCATTTCTGGCTTATTATAAAAGTCTCAGCCATCAGCAGTGCAGAATAACAACTCTCATTTGTCAGGCTATTAGAATTTCTTCCATTTCAAAGGCTTCTCCATGCTCTCTGAAGTTTAACAAACTTGGCTTGATGGAAGCTCCTTCCTCAGACCACCCTGGGAGAAGCACATAAAGAGAAAACCTGTCCATGGCTGGCTATCAGCAGGTGTGCCTTCATACCCTTTGTGCAGCTCAAAAATGAGGCAAAGGAAGTGGTGAATACTGAAGCAACTTGTCTGTCCAGATCTAAGGAGAGGACAAAGGCCCCTCTGCCTTATGACTGTAGCCTTGCCACAGGACTTCCCTTTACTTTAACCAGGTAAAATACTAATTACTTTCACTAACAGAAAATTTCCCAACCTACAGCCAAGAAAATCCTTTTGTTTTCTCCCCACATTCTTTGCAAATAAGAAAAAGAGCACTGCAGTTTTTATGCTAGCACAGACCTGAGGGAAGAATGTAACTGCATGCAGTTCCTCATATTTCCCTGTTTCTCATATTTCCCATTGGTTTATGTTTGTTCCAGTTCTCTCTTTAATGGGCAACTTTCTTGCAAAATTTTCCCCTTCATAGCACATTACTGTTCTTAATGAGAACATTCCGAAACAATTTCCATTCAGACTTCTGTTCACCACAGATAACTCACAGGCAGGTATCATCGACCATTGCCATCATCGGAAAGGTGCTTGGGGAGCTGCTATAGTCTTTGGAAAGCCTCCTTGTCAGAATATCAGAATCAGCTCTGTCCTTCAACTCTACGCCATTTCTTCTTTCTTGCAAGGTTTTTTGCAGGTATATTTCTCTTTTGCAGCGTACATGTGGTTGTATTGTAATTTTCACCTGCTATCTCATAAGAGTATTTGCCTTCCAATTTTTTTTATTTTTTTAATTTTTTACTTTTTTTTTTTTTTTTTTACCATGTCAAAAAAGGAAAATCAGACCTGCTTTCTCTGCCTATTCTGTTAATCTGCCCCTGCCCTATTTACTGCTCATGTATCTAACTTGGCATAAAGTGACACACATCTCTGGTACAGACATTTACATTTTTGCATTACTGTGTCTTGGAAGATATCATGGGTTGGCACAGTTTTGTTTTCTGGTTATAGAGAAATGTGAAATGTTTTTCCCTGCCATGACCGTGGAGTGGGTTTGCGGAGGGAGGACAGAGACCTATCAGAAAGCTAGCCAAGATACTGGCAGCTAGGTTGACCAATGGGAAAGGTCGATGCGACTTTGGAGGGGACATTTAAAACTAATCTGCTGCTGATTGGTTGCTCTCTTGCTTTGGAATCAGCCATGAGGTAACATCAGAGGTGGCAGGCTGGCCCGGGCCGGGCCCTGCTGCCCCTCTGAGCAGCCAGGCTGGGCCCCGACAGGCCTCTGAGGGCCGCTGCCTACACAGAGGGGTCCTGGGCGGGCTGAGCCCCTTTCCCTTGCTGCTGGCAGGGAAGAAAAGCTGCTGCAGTTCAGCAGTGCTGTCCATGTGCTCAGGGCTGTGGCAGAAGGGGCCAAAACATGGCCCAGATTAATCGCTGCTGGCAGCAGAGAAAGAAAGCCTGCAGCTCCATAACAACTCAGCTGAGCCGCACTGGATGAGACAGAGGGATGAAAAATAAGGGCCATCTATCAGTTTCCTCCATCAGCACAGCTTTGCATTTTCTTCAGCTCCTGCAGCCTGGGGCCTGCATGTGGCCCTTGCAGTCCCAGGCGGATTTCACCCTTTCCTAGAAACATGGAACTTTTAAAGCACAACTCCTCCTTGAGAGAAAGAAGAATGAAAACAGAGAGTACGTGGAACAGACACCAAATGAAGTCAGTTAGATTAGAAGTGAAAGAACTAATAATATTGGAATAGGATTGAAGAAGTGGACATTTTTTGTAGTGGTGCAAGAGTTGTTTTACTGAGTTATTAAGTTATTTTTGTAAGAATTATAAGTTATTTTTGTAATGGTTCAGTCCACTGTACCCCCCTGTGTTCTGCAATAGTTTGCCCCTTATTCGGTAGTTATATAACCAGACTTTTTATGCCAATCATTCCTTCCCTGCACCTGTCCTTGTCAATCCCCCCTCTCTCCTCTTGGTCACCCTGTCTGTCACTTCGAGACCCTTCCCTGGATTCTGGAAAGATCCAGGAGAGGCGTTGAGTGATAGGCTGGTGCCTGGGGAATCCCCTCCTCCCCTCTTGTGATTTGTTCATTGTTCAGAAGTTGACACCCCCTGTTTCCACCCCTGTGTTCCCTGGTTGGCTGACCCATTGTCACCACCCCTGGATCCTCCCCCATTTATAAGTGGCCGCAAGGCTTTGATCTGTGCTCTCTCTGGGCAGCAGTGGTCTGAGGCGGAGCTCCTTGCCGGACTCCCCTTAATAAACTACCTTTTACCCTGCTCAAAGAGAGTCGACCCTTTTTCTATCACCGCAGTCGTAATGCCATCAGGTCCATTCGCCTTTGTGGGAACCAAGAACCCACCGGGAGGAGGTTACTCGTCCTGCCTGTAACCCCGACCGATCCTCGCTGTGGCAGTGCAGAACTGAGCTAGCCTGTGGTCAACGCCTGCTAGGTGTCAGGGACACTGCGACAATTTTTAACCGGACTTCTCTAAGGTAAACTATGGAGAAATGAACTGTTCTTTGCAGCATCTTAGTGTTGTTGGGTAGAATGCTAATTCTAATCAAAAGTAAGGACTGATGTAATTGAGATTTATTTGGGAACTTTAAAGTCCACGCTCCTGGGTTAAAAGGAGGTCTCAGCCTTTGAGACAAAGATGATTTTAGACTAGAAGTATTAGTAAATAGTACCCCGGATACACTGAGAAGCTTTGCTGATAGAACATCACAGTCTGCAAAAACTCCAGGCGGCAGCAGATGTGTGACATTGGGAGCACCGAAAAGCACATTTTGTCTTGTGGCAAACATCTTCATTAAAAAAACCTTAGAGAGACTATTCTCGTAAAGTAAGGAGTGAGTATGCCTAAACAGTGAAACTGACTGAAAATCTCAAGTTGTGTCTTTCTATGTTGTTTAATAAGAAAGTTAATAGTTTGTAAGAGGAGAGAAGCGTGTTTAAAATTGTCATTCTGTTTTAGTTTAGGTTTTGTTTTTCTCAGGGTTTTTGGTTTGTTTTTTTTTTTTTCATTCTTTTAGTGTGTGTTAATAAAACTATTTTTGTTCATTTTTAAGTTTAAGTCTGCTTTGTTTTTTTCTTCTAATCTCTCCCTCCCACAGAAAGAGAATAAATACTAAAACCCCTATATTAATTGGTGTCTCTACCTCATTTTATTATATTAAAACCATTACAGAAGATTATTTTTTACTTAGATGTGTCCTTTCTAAATAGGCTAATGGAGGAAATTTACTAATTTCACCATTCATTTCATCTCATGAACATCAATATGTCATAATTTGCTGTATCCAATTCTGACATCTCACTCCTTGTATCAGGCCTGTCCTCTCTGGATGTGTTCTCCTTCTGAAACTTACTTGATTCTGATTTACCTCTTTGGAACAGTGTCACATGTTACAGTGTGTTAATTGGGATTATATTATGTTTCATTTTTATACTGAGGTTTGTAATGTTTTCTCTTGTATCCCCTGTCCCCCTTGGAAAGTGTATCACATGGCTTGTCCCTGATCGGCAGTGTCCATCCCCCACATTGAAATGTAACCCAACTCTGTTCCACTCCCACCTTATCTCTGATTGGGTAGTGGCTTGTCCCTGTCTCTAGGCCCGTCCCCCTGGGAAAAAGCCCTGGGAGTGGGAGGGGTGGACTCTTTCGCCTGGAAACAGACACAAGGAAGGAGCTAGCTACTGGCTTGGGACTTGCTAAGGGGCTGGAACCCAAATGAAGCCTTGATTCTCCCCTGGAAAGAGCAGATTCTCTGTGCCTTTTGCCATCGACGGTCATCTAGGTCTCTCAAAAGACCCCCTGCAGTGACTTCCACTCTTAAGCAATCAATGAGATCCGCAGTCTTTCGCTTTTCAGAGACAAGTAAATGTGCTAAATGCTATATTCCATAACAGGAGGACAGAGAATGGAAACCTGTAGATATCGCTCTGCTGCAGACTCCAGGACAGTGTGGATGAATGTAGACGAGAAATCTCTGAAGCTGGGTTTTAGAAGATGAGGTTTATTGTAAAGGATGTGAGGACTTACTTAGAGTTGCCAGGTGCTGCTCATGGCAAGGCCTAGGGAGTGGGGGAAGGGAGATGTTGTGAGAGGAAGTTCCAAGAGGAAGATCCTTGGGGAAAGGTGCCAGGCAAAGAGGACCAGCCAAGCTCTCAGCCCCCTGATAAGGGGGCTTCAAGGTGGGCTGGCACAAGACTTGGGCCAATGGGGTTACAGATACCTGATACTTCAGGGGAGGGTTACAGGTGTGGGATGAACCATACACTGGGGGGTGAGACAGAACATCCCATTTTACCTCTGGGTCTATCTGCAGGTGACTTTCAGCTGGTCACAAAACTGTTTTCCCAGACATCCAGTAGCAAAGACATCTCAAACATCAAAACTTGCTTTCAATTCTATCTCACTTATAGGTTTCACATTCTCAGGGTCTAAGCAGTCATATTTATAGGGCTTTCTGGCTTCATCCTCCCCAACAGAAACCAAAGTAATAAAACCCCAAACAGATATTCAAAGTTATCTAGAAGGAGAAATGGGAATTTATACAGAAATGCACTTTTATTACAAGTGTTCTGTTATTGCTACTGTTTAAGTATGTTAGCGCAAAATGTATTTATTAAAGAAAGACCCAATTAAGAAAATTGTTTAAGTAACTCTCAGTAGTACAAGTAGTACAACAGTGAATGATGCTGCAGTTTTAACAAAACAAAACAAAACAAAACAAACAAACAAAAAAAAGTGTGAAAGCCTACGTATGAACTTGTAGGAAAAGATGAAGAGCCGAAATGAAACTAAAAATTACTATTAAAATTCTTCATGGGTATCTTTTAATTTAATGCTGGGGACCTGTGAACACTTCTGTGACTTCTTTGTTTTGTCCAAGAGAATGATTTCACTAACTGTGGGTGCAGACCTCCAGTCAGTGCTGAGGAACTGGGAATTTTGCCTCTGATTTGAGCAGACTGGACCTAGCACATACAAGTGGCAGCTTGCTGAAAGCTGGGAGCAGGACGGAGTTGCAGTGCTTCAGGGAAAAAAGGCAGAGAGGAACAGCTTTGCTTTTATCATTTCACATACAGGCACACCAAGGCTCACAACTTTTTTTCCCAGAATTATTGCTGTTTTATTGACTAAAATCTCCGTTTCCTCAGTTTCAAACATTTGTCACAGAGACTTCAGCTTAAGTAAGAAAAACATTAAAGACCTCTTGCTGGAGTATTAGCAATATGTTGATCTCTTTATAGAAAGAATTAAGTCTTCACACTCACAGAATGTTTACACAAAGAATTCACGTAAAATATTTGAAAGGAAACAAGTCTAAATTTTAAAATACATTTTAAATGTCCTGATCACTATGCCTATATATATATTGACTGGAATTCATTTATATGTTAATAAACTGAGACACAGTGTTAGTAAGTTAGAAACACACTGTTAGTAAGACTTGAGACAGCAATAATACAATCAAGAAACTGTGAGAAATACACTGACAGATAGATTTGGGCTTCAAGCTATGGCAGGCAACGTGAAGTTGCAGGATACACAAGGGGGGGGGGGGGGGTCGGGGGAGTGGGGGGGAAGGTGTGCACAGCACCAGAAGGAGGAGAAGGCATCGGGTGGCAGCACTGGCAATGCCACATGCAAGGCTAGTAGTGAGAGATTAAGGCTTTTCAAGTTGTGTGTGGTTTTCCAAGCTGTTCTGGGGCTTTTTGGCTATTTTGTTTTGCTTCGGTTTGGCTTCTTTACAAAATTTCTTTGCTTTGAAGTCGACCCCGCTGCTGTCCCGGCCCCGTTTCTCCTGGGGCTGCCACAGCACTCTAGTTCTGCCGACGGCACTGCTTCTTGCGGGCTGCTCCGGCGTCCTGCGAGCCGCCGCCTCTGCGCCTGCCGGACTGCCAGGAGACTCCGGGGCCGCAGCCGCCGCTCTGCCCGGCGCCCAAGGCCTCGGCCCCTGCCTGCCCTGGTCCCCCACAGCGGTCTTCCTGCGCCTCGCTGGTGCCAGGGAACGCCGGAGCACCGGGGCCAGCCCGCTGGGGGGCCGTGTCCATGCGGCGCTGCACCAGCGGGCTGCACGGGTCGGCGGCCGCCTCGATGAGCTGCCTCACGAAGGTGGCCGTCTGCTCCTGCAGGAAGGGCTGCAGCTCCCGCGCCAAGGCCTCCTCGTGCTGAGACATTAATTTTGAGGAACTAAGGATTTTTAGGAAAGATAATAAGTTGCTGCATTAGCTGAAGTAGATAGGTAATCTTTGTTTGCAGTTAACAGAAGCCGGATCTTAGATAAGCTACCCCAAATCTTGTAACTCATTTCTTGTCAGGTTTATGTTTATGTAGTTGTGCTTGTAATGAAAAACAAAATGTGGTAAATAGGACATAAGATAGCTGCAGATTTCCTGCTTAAAGGACCCATGGAACACAGGAAACTGTAAGTTCTACCAAGGAATCATTTGTCATGAATGCATTGAAAATGTAGAAAGGTCAGGACGAGGAAGACTCATCTTACTTCCTCATTTCGGCTGACCCCTCCCCAAAATAGACCCCCGACTCATTTTAAGAAACAAAGTATGCATGCTTAATAGCCTTTTTGCCAATTAACATACCAAGCGAGGGATGGGAGGTGACGGGGGTATGAATATGCATTTGTATTTTGGATATTCAACACTTTTGTAAAAAAAAAAGGCTTTGTAATTACCTGTGAATTTCGCAGTGCGAATTAGGGAAATATCCCGCGTGCTGCCCAGCCGTAATAAACAAACACTTTCTAACTTTAAACTGTTAGAGAGTTTTTGTCCGTCACAGTTGGGTATCGATACTAGATCAATACCCATATTTCTTTAATAAGTCAGTGCAGCCCATAGCGGCACAAGCTGACCACGATCCTGCCCTGTGAGAAGGCTACATCCCACCGGCAGGCTCCACACAGCACCTCATTCGGCCACAGCTCCAGCGGCCGGAGGATCTCGGCGTGGTTGCGGAAGAAAAGCGCCCAGATCTCGGGAGGGAATCCCGCCACGTGGGCCCGGGGCTGCGGCTCCGCGGCGCCCAGCTCCTCCCGTGGGCCGGTGCTCCGGGGCACCGAGGGCTGCGGCACAGACATCTCCACGAAGCCCTGGTGGGGTGCCAGGTAGATGATGGTGTGCACGGTCTGCCTGCACAGCGGGCACGAGGGGTTCTTCCTGGCCCAGCGCAAGATGCAGCCCCGACAGAACTGGTGCAGGCAGGAACCCACGTAGGCGATGTGGCTCGAGGTTTCGCGGCAGATGGAGCAGCTCCACTCTGCCCCCGTGGCCATGCTGGCGGTGGTGGCAGGCTGGGGACAGCTGAGGAACAGGAGCTGCTCGCCCTTGCTGGTGTTGCACACTGTGAGGAGGGAGAGGCCGTGGTCATCGGCTGTCCTATGGAGAGAATGGAGGAAGGAAAGGCCAAGCCGCTAGAGAATCCGCCCTTCCGGCTCCTTGAGTCCTGTCACCCCCCCAGAGGGCACCCGGGGGGCACAGCTTACCTTCAGTTACCTGCCCCAAGCAGGCAGAGTGGGGAAACAAGAGTGACGGTCTCGGGAATGGCACTAGGAGCTTCCAATGGCAACCACCCATCACCGGATGAAGCCTTGCTTTCTCTCCTTTTTCACTCCATTTTAATTCCAAATAACCAGTGTGAGGGTGGGGGAAGAGTATAACATTTTACCAGATGGAGGGATATATATCTAGTGTGGTAAGAGGTTGAGATTAGTGCGTTTGATTTGGCAGTGTACTGAAGCATACCAAAAAGCTTTTGCAGACGACTGGATCTAATGGCAAATCCACTCTTCAAAACAGCAATAATTTAAAAGGTTTGGGCTAAACCACAAGCCTGCAATGCGAAACAATGATATTTTACTGGTTTTGCTTTGGAGGTATGTTTTTGAGACAAACCTCAGGGACAGGTAAAGTTTTGTGCATAGTGGTTTACAAAAGTGGCTAATCTGAAAATGGGAGTTACATAGCATACATCTAGATACTGAAGGAGAGTTGTGCTTGAGTAAATAATTGCCAGAATTAGCTAATTCTACACTATCTTTGCTTCCTAAGCAGAAGTACTCATCAAATGAAGTTCTTTCCTACTTCTGTGGCCAAGTTGATAATTTTATGATATCTAGTACATTAATTAACCCTAATAACATGTAATACAAGTTAGAATTTAAAGATATGCTTGAAGATTCTGCTGGGATCAGGGAAGTCCTATCACCAGCATTAAATCAACTATCAAATTGACAAATTAGAGCATGTCCAAAGTTTTGTTTGAGCAACAGTTTTCTCCTGGTAAATGGCTGTATGTATTTTGTGCCTGGAAATCTTACATCAAGCGTACATCATTCTGCCCTGAAAGCTGCTGTTTTAACTTCCTGAATCTGAAGTAATCAGATTACCTAGGACAAACCCAAATCCTCTTTGTGCAAGCCCTGAGAAAATACCGATTTAACTTCAGTCCTGGTACTGTTCTCTCTAAATCTCAGAGACGTATTTGCACATTACTTCTGTAAGTCCCTATGAAAGACCGAATATAATTATATTCCTGTTAAACAAGACAGTCAACAAGTGTCGTGGGTTAACACAGTTCATTTTTTAGTTAAAGAGGAATATAGAATGTTGCCCTGTCAGGACCTTAGAATTGTTTTGGGAAGGACAGGGACCTATCAGAAGCTGATTTTAGGTATTGACATATGCTTTGACCACAGAGAATGTTAAATACACTTTGGAAAGTACCCATATAAATCCTGATTTTGTTGAGCCAGTTTCTTCCCAGACAGTTAAAGATGTAGCATCAAGCTGTGCCCTTCTGTTAGCCAGCTGGGCCTGCCGCTCCCCGCGGGGCAGCCGGCCCCAAAGCCTGGTTGGGCTCCATCAGCTCCCGGTGGGAGAGGAGAAGCTGCAGCTTAACATCAGCTGCTTTTACAACCTCCCCGGAGCCCTGGAGCAGGGACGGATCTCCGCCGGGCCCCTGATAACAGCGGTGGACCTGGTTGGGCCGAGCTGCCCTGATTGTCACTGCGGGGTGGGCAGAGCAACACCACCCCCACCCTCCCCTCCTCCTCCAGGGATTCCCAGGGAGAGAAGAAAAGAGTAGAAGGGGGAAACCCGGCTGATCTGAGATGCAGCCGGGGAGAGGCTGCTGCTCGGCAAGAGAGCACATGGTCACTGCAGGCCTGGACGGACTTAACCCTTTCCTGGCAACATGAAGCTTCCGAAGCCTAACCCTTCCCTAAGAGGGAGAGGAAAAGGACAGAGTAGATGTAGAAGAGACACAGCATGAAGTCAGTAAAGCAAAAGAACTGATAAAGATTGTTAGAAGGGATTGAGAAAGTAGACTAGACTTCTCTGGTGCAACATGTGAAGAAATGTACTATTTCTTATAATATTTATTTCTTATAATATCAATTATAATATCTTATATAATTTTATATATTATAATACTAGGAGAATGCTAGTTCTAGTCAAAAGTTGGGGATTGATATAATTGAAATTTAATTAAGAATCTTGAACAGAGTAAGCCCCTCTCTCCTGGGGTAAAAGGAAGTTTCAGTCTTTAAAGCAAAGATAATTTTAGAGAGAAAGTGATTTGAGGACCTTGGCTCCTGGGGTAAAAGAAGGTCTCTATTTCTTTTGAGATGGACATCATTTTAGAGATAAAAGAAGAGAATCCTTGTTTTATACTAGAAGAAGCATTCTTAAGCGGTACTCCAAATACGCTGAGAGGCCCATGAGTAGCCCGGGGAAAGGCTGATAATGGGTGGGACTGCACAATCTGCAAAATTCCGTGCGGTTGCAGATTTGTGACATTGAGAGCCACCAGACTGTTTTTGTCTTGTAGTGAATGTCTCCATAGGACTCTAGAGAGACTTCTCTCCCAAAGTGATGAAAGATTATGTTTGAATGGTGAAAACTGCCTGAAAATCACAGGTTGTGTCTCTCTATGTTGTTTTGTAAGAAAGTTAGCAGTTTGTAAGGGGGAGGGAGGAGTGTTTTGAAGTTGTTGGGGTTTTTTTCACCTTTTTTTCCTTTTCCATTATTTTAGAGTGTGTGTTAATAAAACTTTTTGTTTATCTTTAAATTTGAAACTGCTTTGCTTCTCTTAATCCTTTTCCACAGGGGAAGAAAAGAGAGTAAACGCTAAGACCACGACACTAAATTTAACAAACAGACTTTAGCAAACATAAAACCACTACAACAAGGCATAGCAATGGCACTCTTGAACTCATGTTCAGCTCTGCTCAACTAGAATCAAGAATTTAGTGTTGATACAGGATTTTGAATTTAATGTACAATACTTCTGTGGGTGGCTTTCAGCAGTGGGACACATTTCCCAGAGAGAGACAAGGACTTTCTGCTCCTACAGTCATTAGCCTAGTGGAAACTAGTGGAAATACTGCCACACCCCTGACAGATCTCTGACAACTCGTCATTGTTTTAATAAATAATAAAGGTCAAACGTGTGTCTTTCATGAAAGGCTGCTACCTATTACAAAAGTAACTCTCCATGTTCTGTTTAAAAACCAAATGTTTGTGTTAACCTTATACAAAAGTAGAAGTACAAGTCCAGGACACCCATAGGCATAGTTGATTGATTATGGGTGGGTGTGTTGATGTGATGACCAACCTGTGAGGGGAAGGAAGAACCTAAGAAAGGAATAAAAACTACCCAGCATCAACTGCAGAAGCAACATAAAATGAGCTAACCATAACCCCCTTTCCCTATCCCCCTGTGACTGTTGGGGGTCATGAAGGTAGAGAAATCTGGAATAAAATTAAGCCTGGGAAAGAAGGCAGGAAGAGGTGGGAGGACCTTTTAAGATTTGGTTCTAATTCTCCTTATCCTACTCTGATTTGATTGTTAATAAATAGGCAAATTCCCCAAGCTGAGCCTGTTTTGTCCATGAGATGATGGGTGAGTGATCTCTCCTTGTCCTTATCTTGACCCACAAGCCTCTTCTGATATTTTCTTTCCCCAGACCAGCTGAGGAGGAGACTTGATAGAGTGGCTGTGGTTGTCACCTCTGATCCAGCATGGTCAACCCACCACAGGTTTTCATCAGTGAGCAGCCTTTTGTCATTCCACATGGTATTGTACTGCACACAGTTAGTTGTAAGAACACCCACCACAATTGAAAAGCTGTTTTTGCGCCAGTCCATAGTTTTCCCAGGTATCATGATGATTTCTGCCAGACACTGAAATGTAATTGGTTTCTTAATGCCCTAAGGCAGCAAAGGCATTTGAGGAAACTGAAAAGACTGGAAATAGTCCTAAACTCAGAAACTTCCACATAAGCTTTGTTATTCATTGAGCTGTCCTGCAGAACCAGCAAAAGCTTACAGAAATATGACAAACAAGATGACATTAAAGATTGTGTCACAACCAGTTTCCTCAAACCCTGTGTTCCTGACACAAATTCACCAGGGTGCACCATGGTTCTCATAGCTCCAGTACCAAGACCTGCTGTTCTGCAGAAAATATGGTAATTAAGAAATCCCTGTTGGAGACAGAGTGTGGGTAAAATACTTATTTAACATTTTCAACATGTTTTGCCTTGAGGGCTTTTTGATATACTCTAATGTAAGATTGTCAATAAAAACTTACTGATGTCTTTCTAAGGGCATTCAAGAGAATAAGTGCTACCCTACAAATCAATCATATATGTCTGCTGCTCCTATGAAACCCAATAGAGAAATGCTTAACACAAGAGTTGATTTGTCACTAGTCTTTTGAAGGCATGTGTCAATATACAGACCAAGACATCTCTGAAAATTCCCTGCATTGCGAGAGAGGTGATAAATGTAACATGAACAGACAAAGCACAGTCAATGTGAAAAAGGTTTTGAAAGTAAAAATCTGTTGAAATCCCCTGAAATACAAGCGTGAACAGGAAACACAGATGTTAGTAAGGACTGAAGGAAAAAAAGTCTAAATACTGCAAAATCTATGCTGTACTCACAAACTCAGATTAAAGGAAATTCAGCATTTTCCCATGGAACTGAGAAATAAAAGAATGAGAATAAATATGTGAAAGCTTTTAATTTAAAAAACAATAGCAACTATTTCTAGAATAAAAATGCCATTACGTCTGCAAAAACAAAATCACTACATCTTTTCTTCTAGTATCCCAAATAAAAAAAAAGTCAAAACTCATTTAAACTGACCAGATTAGAGGGGTTTTTTTCACTTCTATCAGACACAATGTCCCAGGAGGACAAGAAAGATTCAGTTTCCTGTCCTTCCCATCCCAAAATCAATCAGCTTGGCAGAGTGTGGAGATGGGGACTGGCATCATGCTGGTTCGTGTCAGGGAGGAGGCAGGAGGGTATTGCCAGCAATCTCCACCTAGGATAAGCCTAAGGCTGAGAAGAAGCCTTTTCCAAATAAAATCTCATTGAAAACACTTGTAAAATGAGCTGTTGTATGTGAAGAAAAGAAAAAATAAACACCAAAAAAACCAAAAGGCCATTTTTCATAAGAAGTGTTTCTGAAGACTCCCAGTCAGTTTTAACCTCAAGTCAGCTTTAATAACAGACTGGTAAATTGCGGTGCCCTACAGGACTTCAGGCTGCAGTACTGCAGCAGAAAGGAAAGCAGGACTACTAAAGATACAATTCAAAGACAACCCCCTGAAACTCTCTCTCTCTGTCAGCCTTTTTTGTTCTACAGCAGGACTCAGCTATCAGGGGGATCCCCAGCTCACTGGACACTTCCACAGTGGATGCTTGTCCTGCTTGTATAGTCTCTGTGGTATTATGGGGACTGAAACCTGAGTTTTAGTTTCACTTCTATGGGCCATTCATTTAAAAGTTGAACTCAATGATCCTTGTGGGTCCCTTCCAACTCAGAACATTCTGTAATTCTGTAAAGTAGTGGTAGACTTGTAGAAGATCTCCTAATGGTAAGAGATAAGTAGCAAGTAACTGAAAAGGGGCCAGTGTAATTATCTTTGTAGCTGTTCCTTCTTTGACCAGGTTAGGAGCTCCTGAGGTGCCATACAGCCTCAAGAATTTTTTGATTCTATGACAGATTTCAAATAAGCAATAATTATGCTGTCCTATTAGCATATAACTGCAGGTTCTGTTGTGTGCAGTTACAGCTTTCAAAACCAAGTTTTCCTCAGTAAAATGCCTAAGCTCTTGCTCAACTGCTGGCAAAACCAAAAAATAAACATTTGCTGAAAAAGTATTCTTAAAATGCATAAATGAGAGGTCTGAGGCTTCTCTGCCTAAAGTTGTCCTGTTGCTGGTGTTAAACCTGAGTCCTCAGCATGACCACTCACTTAAGTCCAAGGCTAAACCCTACCCACAAATCCAAAACCAGAGTATGGAAATTCTTCTCAGGCTTGAACATAATGTGCAATAGACAACATTAGATAGAAGGCACTCAGTTCAAGGCAGCATAGACTCAAACTGTTTCTGAAAATAATTTTTCCACATCTCTTCTTCTTTTCCCTACACCAACATTTGCACAGCTGATCTGCTAGACCAGGGTTAATTTTTTTTTCTTTTTTAGATAAAGTTCATTTTTATGCCTGAGGATTTCTCTGACCTAGCTCAGCATGGGGTCATGAAAGGTGTATGGAAGGAAGATGGAATCTGTCGGAATGTTTTCCCAAGTCAAACACGGAACAGAACTTCTACCTGCTGTGTAGTCCCAGCACCAGGCACATGTCCTGTGTATGTACTCTCCCTCCACTGTTTTGTGCCTCTCTGCCAGGAAAATGAGCAGGACAACACTAACTCCTCTACCTCACTCCTGTTTAAAATTCCCACTCAGAGTTTTAATCTTTGTGTTGGCACTTAATTGAAAATGAGCAATAAATTCAAAAGGGAATTTTCCCTTTATAAGTGAAAGTGGGAATTAGTATGTACTAATGAATTCTGGGTTTAAGCTACCCCTTTTGCCTTTCTTGAATCCATCCAAGGCTGACCAGGTAGCTGCTGACCTTAAAAACTCCATGTCCAGCCTGCTCAGGTAGCAATTAAATAAAGAGCAGGTGATGGAAGAGTAAAACTGTGTCTAGAATCATACTTTTCCTCTCCATTTTTTGATTATTCCTTCCTTGTGCTTCTGTGGTAGTTACAGATCAGATCAGTGATGCTCTATAAGCTGGAACTGCTTATAGGTCCCTACAAAAGTCACTGCAGGAGGGGTGGCCTCACTTTCACCTCAGGCAATAGTTTTTGATAATTTTTCTATATCTATGATGCAAATAAATTAGATCTAAGAGAAACAATAACTATAACTGAGGGTGAAACAATTCTCTTTCACCCAGAAGTGTACATTTTTTATTAACAGCAAAGGAAACAGGAAGGGAATATATTTTGTTGAGTTTTGGAGAGAGGTTTGTTTGGGTTTTTTTCCTAAAAGGATGAAATATTTTTCCTTTTTTTTTTTTTTTCTTTGTTTGTTTGGTTTTTTATTTGTTTTACTCAGTGATGCAGGAGGAATATGAGGCTGAAATAAAGTGATTGGATCACTGAGACAGGGGATCTAAATTTAAGCCTTCATTTTGACTCAAGGAAACAACATTCTCTGGTTAAGGTAAACATTGAACTCCAAACAGGCACAAGTAGTATGAGAGTTGTGAACTCTTTAGTTGTGAACTCTATTGATGGAAGTCTTAAGAAAATCAAACCAGCTATAGTGAACCTAAAAAATACCTGCAGGGGAAGTACACATAATACAACTGTAACAGTATTTTCATTTTAGTCATGTCTAACATGACATGGATAATTTTCTTTCTTGAGGAAGCAAACCCAAAATCTCATACAACCTGAACAAAAAATGAGCATTTTTTAACTTGTTTATAAGATACATGCTATAGGTTACTGACCTGCCTGACACACACTGTATGTCAATGATAAAGAACAGTAAGGATTCAATTTCAAGCCTCCTTGTGCAGAGGAATTGAAAGCTGGCTATTCTGAAGCTAATATGCATAATCAAATTAATGATTTAGTGACAATCCAGAGGTGAGATGCTCTCAGTTTCCATAGGTGGTGGGGAGAAGTGGGCAGGGAACATGTGTAAATATGTCCAGCTCACTATCACATACACCACAAACCTCCTTGATCACTCAGCTCCTTCTGGTACTGCTGTCCACTTAGATGGCAGTGTAAGCATCTGTCAAATGTTAAAAAATGCAATTTCTTTAGATACTTCATCACTGCTTTACTACATAGCTACCACTTCATAATACTTTGTTCATTTCTGTTCCTAAGTAATTTATATTCATCTCTCACAAACATCTTGATGTCCTTTTGACTGGAGTTCTGTGATCAGAGAAAAAAAGAACTGTCCTTGCTCTGCTGTTAATAGCTTCCAAGTCATAGAAGGAATAGGCTTTGAATTAAGATCTGCTGATTAATCTAAAGACTTTTATGCTACTGTAACCAGTATGAATATTTGCTGAATCATAATTAGGTTTCAAAGATCTATTTACACTTGCATTTTCCATCAGATTTCTCTCCACTAGCATGGTATCTCCATGCCCTTAAATTTGCCCTCACAACTGTGTGAGGGCACATATGTCAATGCTTGAGGCTCTCCCCTCCAGCCAGAATTGTTGCAAGATAGACACCTCTTAAACTACTGTGGATGTGATTTTTATATCCTGCTGTAACAGCAGTCATCAATTGACTGTAGATCACAGATTATAAACTCTGTTTATTACTAGAAAAATTATAAGCATATGCACGATTTATCCAATCTCTCTAAATATTTCAACATAGGAAAAAAATTAAGCTCTAAAGGAAATCCAGGCCCTGGAAGCACATCAGCCCCCTGACCTTACCAGAGAACTGTGTCAGTTCTACTAGCCTCTCTTCTGTGCAACACCAACTCTCTGTCTCCTCAAGGCAGGACTGCACTATGCAGTATCTGAGTTCCTTAAAAAAAAATGAGCCGAAGTCAGAATAGGAAACATAAAATCCCCCTTCTCTCGGTCTAGTTATATAAGATTTTGATGTCACTGTGGGAAAATCTTTGCCTAAATTAACGCAATTGGGTGATTTTCTGAGTATTAGTGAGCTTTCCTGGATACCCTCACTCATCAGAAGATGTAGTTTACTCTCATAGCATCCAGGCCACTGCTGTAGTTGCTGAATAACTCCTGTTGGGACACCCTCACTCATCAGAAGATGTAGTTTACTCTCATAGCATCCAGGCCACTGCTGTAGTTGCTGAATAACTCCTGTTGGGACATACCTTGGTAACCTGGGGTGATCTGTGCAATGTAGAGGGAAGCAGGTACAGTCCCACCATCCTGGTTGATTAGGTTCACTGTGCTCTTGTGTGAAGAATATTCCGCTGGCCTGTTTAGTGTGAAATCATTCTTAGCTCAAGTCGAGGTAAAATGCAAGTAAAATCATTCATTGCATTCAGTATAGAAGCAGCTACAGAGATTTTAAGTGAAGAATGAAGGGAAAAGCACTTTTAAACTACTTATGGCTAAATTCAATCAGAAGTGGTGCTGCTTCCCCACTGACTGACTCATCACTTTTCCTAACACTTTGCTAGAGAATCTCTACTTACACATTTTAAGGAGTAAAAATATTTTTCTTGTGGCACATTCTGGTTTGTACCAGCAACCTGGCCTTCCGAAGACCTGTAGGGCTGAGACAGACTAGATCTTTCTTTACAAACCTTGGCCATTCCTTCATGTTCATGAAATGTTATGTCTTTTCCTCTGCTGAAATAATTTCACTTCCTTCAGGGAGTCAAGTTTTTTTAATGCAGGTGTCAATTTCCGTGTTTGGTTAATTAACTCTCACCTAACAAATTGAAATCTGTCCTTTTAGGAACTCCTTCTAGATCTTTACTTATTAAGTGACTTTGCTGCTAAACCTGTTATGAATCACTCCGTGAGGACAACAGATTTGGAGTAATCCCCACCAACCCCTCACATCTGAGCACACTGAATGCAACATCCACTCCATGTGCAGTATTCCATGGCTCTTTTGTCACCACATCTGGTTTTCCTTTACAGAAGGGTCATTCCTTCAGAAAAGGTGGCAAGATATCACTGATGAGGTTCACTAATGGTTACCTTCCAAAGGGACCAAATTCAGCCAGCCAGAAGTTAAGCAGTCTTAGAGATAGCTCCATATTATCTTCCATTTCTACCTTTCCTTGTTTCTTACTAAATGGCACCTGTGCACTATCACATTTGTTTTGATTTCTTGGCTTTCTGTTACCTTTTTTCCTTATGAAAGTTACGAGCTCCAGGTGTGTGAAAGGACATTATGCTTGTATGGAAATACAACAGTTTTAGCTGTTAAAGAAGCAGTGCCTGTCTAAGAATGTCATCTTTTATGCCCTGTGTCTCACATCTAAATAGTGTTCCTCTCCTATATCCCTTTTCTTACCTTGAAAAGTAATAGACTTCATAGTACACTGGGTAGCTAGGAGGAAGGAGACAGTCATTAAAGGGATGATCTGAAATAGTCCAGCACACCCATAGGACAAACTCCAGAAACGCTATTAAGCACCGGAAGCTTAGGAGGAACAAAAAGCAACTCCCCAAAACAAGAATTGAGTGTTAAAAACAATTCTATGCTAAAAGTGAGTTTAAAAGTTGAGATAATGCAGAGTTTCTAGACAGGAGGTTCAGAGAAATGAACAGTGAGCAGACCTACTCACTGTTCAACCACTGAAGAAAGTTAATTCCTTTGACAGGGCACTTTTCCAGCTCTGACTTACCTGGCTGAGCCATTTTGGAGTAATTTGAGACTACCCTTTGGGGTAATTTGGAGTAAAAGAGACTACCCTTTCAGAGTAGTCTTGTCCTACTGTTGCTGCTGAACAGCAAGCAGCTGAGAGTCTTGCAGAACAGATGATGAAAGAAAAATGCAAGTGTGGTGGATTCTGCTGGTGCACATGCATGTTAAAACACAGAGAACTGCTCTGGGGCAGAAGTGGCATTTTCAGGCATCAAACACGGAGGTAACTACTGTCAGGGGAAAAGGTGGCACTAGTTAGAACTGCCTGGTAGGAGAATTTAGGTAGAAATTATTAGATGGAAGTTATTAAGTGAGGAAAGAATGATGCCCGGGAATTTAAATTTACCAATCAAAGCTGATCAGTATTTTCAGAACATTTTGTGAGGAAAAACATTTGGATGACATTTCATTAAGAACTTAATCTTCTTCTTTGTTACAAAATATTTCCAAGGATTATTTGCTCTAGCTTGGCTCTAATTTAACATACCTGGGCATCTGCCACCTCATGATTGTCCCACTCAGAAAAAAAATGGGGGGGGGGGAGGGGGGTGGTGTTGCAAACCTCAGCAATCAAGTTTTAACAAATTATTGTCCTTTTTCCTCATCACTTTCCTCTCCCACTCTCTCTATTCCTGATAGGAGTAAAGATCTTTATATTCTCACCGCTGCTGCTCAGCACATCTTGACCTACAATGTGCTGCTACAAGTATTGGTACAGGCCATTAAAAAACTTATTCCCAACCTGTGAATTCTAGAGAAATTTGTTGGGGGTGGGGGGTGTTTGTTTGTTTGTTTTTCATTATGCCTTTAATCAATCTATTTGTACGCAATTTTACTCAGACATAACAACAGAATTGTGTTTATTATAGATTAACAGGAATTTTTTCAAATCTCAACAGAATGTGAAGCAGAAGTGTCATCAGGTACAGCATGACCAGTTTCAAGTTCCCTTTTAAAGTAACTTGTATAACACTGTAGCAAAAGACACATTTCTGCACCTGAAAATGCTTTACAAGCATAGCAGTACTTTTTCTCACAATGTTTTCATGTTTGTCACAAAAAACTTAGAGTGTCTGGAGAAGGGAACATTCTAGGGCATATGATTAGTCATTATTTTTAAAAGCTTCTAAAATTCTGCAATTCCTCCACTTCAATAACAAGCTTTTTACTTCAGTAATTCAGAGCTTTCCTTTGAGAGGAGGGAAAAAAAAAATTCAAAACAAAAAACCATCTAATTCAGAATTACTAGGTTTCACATATTTCATATCAATTTTACCAAAATATCCTAAAGAAATAATAGGATAGCAGAATTAGACAGAAGGAGACACAAAAGAGGTAAAGATAACAAAAGGGGATTTTCACCTTTAAGTAAATTACTAAAAAGAGCAAAAATTCACAGGAGTTCTAGACTGTTCCCATGGAGGACCCAGAATTACAGCAAAATCACATTGCACAAAGGAGGGTTCAGAATATGGCAACACAGCAGAAGTCAGATTGATTGAGGGATGAAGAGATAAAGGTCTTTACAGACCATATCTGAATCAAGTACCTAGAGAGTCTTTATGCAGAAGCTGGGGCTGGGGGGAATTTTGCTAAATACCTATTCTCGAATTGTTGAACTCCAACACCACAGCTATTTGGGTCCCGAGATCTTCATGTGTCGATGAATCATATCTTGGTGCCTAAAATTAGGAAATACAGGGATGGCTTAGAGACTGTGCAACTGGTTTGCAAAAGAGGGAGCAAACTGCAGACCTGATGCTAAAATGGTTTCCATGCCCTTCCAACCCATGTAAGTTACAGTTCCCAGGCCATACTTTGCTTACTCAACATACAGAAAAAGAAGTACTGTGTTTGGCATGACTGTATGTACTTCTGATGACATTCTTCTGAAGACAACCTAGTACACTGAGTTCTAGTGAGGGCCTTGATACGTAATACAAAAAGATCCCAATGGTTTCTAAAGGCAACAGACAGTTGAATTTTATGAGCTCAGAAATGAACAGGCGAAATCTAGAAAAACAGTCCTTCAGCAAGTAATGCAGGGGGTCTGTGCCAAACCTAAGAACTCTGGAGATCGTGCTGAAATTCACAACAGGAATGTTGTTGAGAGAATACTGAAAGAAATACTGAAAGACAAAGCTCAGCAAGGAGAGGTGTCTGTGAGGGCAATAATTCACCAGAAACAAGAAGTCTGCAGCCCCAGGGGCAGGGGCACTGACAGAGCTTGGTGTGCTGCTCTGAGAGAGGCATAAAACAAAGGACGGAGTGGCACAGAGGGGTTGTGGTCATGCTCTGCTTAAAACAATGCAACCAATGGGAGCTAAGCCAAGGAAGGTTCCAAACAGTGACCAAAAGTTGAACTTTGCTTCATTGACTCAAAAATATATATTACTTTTCACACTACCTCATATGCCAGCAAAATGAAACCTGCATATGCATTACATGTTTGAATAAAGTCCCTCAAACTCCACCTGGTCATGAAATAACATTAGTTAGAACTTTACCTTTTTCCCACTCTCAGAGTAAACAATAGATATGTGACTTAAGAGGGAAATGAGGTCAGAGGAGACTCCACCTTTCAATTCTGGGGCCTTTGAAGGGCTGTGTCCATCTCCTTCCCCAAAAGGAGGCCTAAGAACTAAGTTTCATTCTGTGGTACCTTTTCTGATACCAATGCCATGGCAATTTCTGACCCATATTCTGTCACAGCAATCAATAAATCACACTGTTCATGGAACACCATATTGAACATGACCAGACTTACAGCACTGAATTGGTTCTAATGAGAAATGGAGCCCAGCTACACCCAGCCCTTCCGATCTCTGAGATCCAGCTGGAGCACAGGGCTGGTGGGGTATGTTCTGCCAAATTTCATACTCTAAAATATATTATCTATGAAAGTATATTGTAGAAATACTTCCTCCTGCTTGCTGCTGAAGACTCCAGGACGGTGTAGATGGATGTAGACGAGAGATCTCTGAAGTTAGGTTTTAGAAGAAGAGGTTTATTGTATGGGATGTGGAGGCCTTGCTCTGAGCCGCCAGGCGCAGCTGTAGCATGGCCTTGGAAGGTGGGGGCAGTGAGAGATAAAGAAATTCCAAGAGCAAGATGCAAGAGGCAAGAGAGGAGCAAAGGAGAAGAGAACAAAGAGACAAGAGAGGAGAAGCAAAAGAGAGGATGGCCCACTCTCGCAGCCCCCTGATAAGGGGTCTCGAGGTGGGCTGTAACAGGCTGGTGCCAATGGGGTTACAGATACTTGATACTTCAGGGGAGGGTTACATGTGTGGGATAAATCATACATTGGGGGTTGTTTTCGCAGGCATCTAGTAGCTAGGACATCTCAAACATCAAAACTTACTTTCAATTCCATCTCAGTTACAGGTTTCACATTCTCAGAATCTAAGCAATCATATTTATAGGGCTTTCTGGCTTCATCCTTCCCAACATCATATGATTAAATTCTTTCAGGTACTTGGACAGGCAGATAATATACAACTAAGAAGGGGAAGATCTTGCTGCCTCTGGACCCACTGCGTCTAACTCTGCTCTGAAGTTTTCCCAGGGAGTAGCTTTTTCTCCTGAACTCTTCAACTTTTCTTTCCACGTGAGACAGAAGATATAGGTATATGTACAATCTGCACATTTTCAGTGTGGACTCTGCCCTTTTCTGGAAGCAGGGAGAAGCAGAACCCTTTACAAAGGGAATAAATTTTTTCCTTCTCTCAGGTAGCAGCACAGCCCAACCTAGACAAAAGCACCACACTGCAAAACATGGCAGTTACATGAGAGAAAAAGTTGTCACTGCTCTGGGAACCAGCTGGTCACATAAATAAAGCAGAACACCACAAACATATTGTTAAGCTTCATAAAGGAAGAGAAATCCATCTCCCTTGAACTACGGCGAACTGCTCAAGGTTCGCTGCAGCTACCACTCCCGAATTTGAGACTCTTCCAAAGTCAGAGTGGGAAACTGAGACGAAAATTGCTTTCAGTTTTGTGATGATTTCATCACTAAATAGTCTTCCTTTTTTCACAAAGCAAAGTGGAAGTCACACCTCATGCAGATTTTTGTGGTCTTTTGGGTCAGTTGTAGACAGATCCATCTCACAACTGTCTCTACCATGTCTCTATCACTGCTATTTTTTGACATCTGAATCTAGTTCCTCCAGGTATCCAGCAAGAAGATCTTGGTATCTACTGGTTCTATTAGGGCCACGATGATGCATATGTTGTTACACTACTTTCAGACTTCATTTTCCAAAGTTCAGTTTTCTCGTCCAAATGAAAACAATGGCACTCACTGATAACACAGAACTCAAAGCATCTAGGATGGAGGAAGAATGTGATTTTCTGCTTTCCCTTTAGTGCAATAAAACTACGTTGTCCATGGTTAGCTCAGTAGATTGTAAAATCTCATTTTCAAATGCAAACTTTGATTATTACCCTGCTGGCCTAATTCATGCCCCCAGGTATTCGAGTTTTCTTTCTTTGCTCAAATCTTAAACCTCACAGTCACAACTTAGAACTACAGTGAATTTAACAATCCAAAACCATGATTGCACAGAATCAACTGACAATGGGTAATTACAACAGGAAAAAAAAAAAAAAAAAAAAAAAAAAAAAGGAGTGTGATTCCAAAAGGTTTGTTGCACCCATAAATGAGCTACCATTATAGAATCCCTTAATCTATTAAGCATTTCAAAATGGGTTTACCCTAATTCTTCTTCAAATCTTGAATTTATTATGACTTTAGTTTTAGTGGACTTATTCACTGAATTCTGAGTGTTCTGAACAGAACATTTATAAATAAATCATTTATTTCAAATAAGTTTAAATTATATACTGCAAACATATACTTTGTTTTCTTCATATTATACTGTTTCAGTTTATTACAAAATAGACTTTTTCCCCTTGCTCTGCTATTTCAGTTTGTCTTTTATGGATATAGCTGATTAAACTTCAATAACTTAATGATAGGGTTTACTCTCTCCCTGTTGAACCTTTATGTTTGATAAATTTCACACTTGGATTTATTTCCACTCTGCAGACAAATGCATTCTGTGCTTCAAAATTGTCTTCTATTTTTTTCCATGCTCTTTACTTCGGTATCACCACTACTAGTTACTAACAGCTTTTAAAAAGAAAAACTGGATGTTCTCCATTTTTTTATTTTCTTGATTGTAGGACTCATAAAAATCTAGTTTATTGCTCTTTGAAAGAGCATCTTTTCTCTGTGGCTCTATGAGGTGGATGCTAACCCAAAAGTTAGTTTAGTCGAAGTTTAGGACAAAGTTCCTTTATTCCAGAAGAAAAATATATTTTTTTTTTTATATTATTAGTATATTATACATTAATACTGAGTTGACAACCTGAAGATCTTCTAAGTTCTTTTCCAAAAATTCACCAAGCAGTGTCTGAGGTCAACTGACAGCCGTGTGAACACCAGTCAAGTCAGCACTTTATAAAGATCAAAATTTTCCATCTAGCCCAAATCAAAGCTGAGACTTTCAGTACTGCATTACATGGGTTTTGTATTCAAACAGAGGCATCAATGTGCTAAATATGTGTGGATAAACTAGTAAGGACTGACTCCTGACAAAATTACCTGCCTCTCCATCCCTCCTGCTGCCTGGACTGTCTAAGAAGCTGTGGAGCTCCTCAGGGAAGAGACTTTTTGGCTTGTGAATCAGCGTGTTCAGACACCACAGCTGTATTCTCAATTGCTATGTATTCAGCAGCTTCTAGTCCAGCCTGGCAAGATGGCAGATGTATCTTATGATTGATGAAGCCTGAATTTCAGGAAAGCATCCAGGATTTTTCACCTAAATTAACATTTTGGAAACAAAGAGATATATTAGGAGAGCACAGCTGCCTGAAACTTTGGCTCTTTCTGTGATGTTTTATGTCCTGGTAGCCAGAGAACACTAGACAGAGCAAAACAGAAATTATTTTGTTTCTGGATGAAAGCTGAAAGTAGGAAATATCACTTAAGAGGAGTCAGTTATGGTTCCATTCATGAATGTTCCATTCATGAAATTAGAATAGCCTGAAAGAAGGACGAGAAAAACTGGGGAGTAACCACAGGGAGATGAAGAAATTCCTTTCTTCTGTGTCCTCAATTAACTTTAGATGGATCACTAGCTGCAGGCTGTGATTTGTCACCTTTGAATTATTTGTCATTTGTTTTTTAAACCAAAAAAATATAGTTACTATTTGACAAATGTCTTCTGGACAGGAACTGCTCAATCTCTGCACACTCAGAAGTTACCATGGTAACAGGCAAGTCTTTGGCAAAACTCAAAAGAACAGTTAAAAGTAAGAAGTTTTTGTATGTATGGGATGCTTCCACTGACAGAGAACATCAAAAAAAAGGTGGATCCTTCTCAATTACCTCTCCTTCATAAAAGTCTCATAAGAAACAATAAACAGATAGAAAAATAGAGCTTTGTGTTCAGAATTTCCAGCCAGTTTTATGTCTTATGCTTAAGCACAGGGAAAAACAACTGTTCACACAAACCAGAATGCCACAATCTTTAAAGACTGTCTCTAAAATAGGCCCTGAAGAGGATGAATATCTTGCAAAAGAGGATTAATATCTTGCAAAACTGAGGAATTAAATGCCTTTAACTTAATTCTGAAAACAGTGTACATGCTCTTACTCAGCTGTGCAAGTGGCAAGGTTTTAAATATCCCATTTGTGATATATGTTCTAAAGTTAATTCATGTTAATAGTATATAAAATGTAATACAAGCCATATAAATATAAGTTTTGTGTAAACTAGCATGTTATAAGTTAAGTTTTGTTCAAACCAGCATATTGTGAATTAACTCAGGGAAAGGTGGCACAGCAAAATAAAGGAATTTCTCTAGCCTGAAAAGGCATAGGAGGGACACGAGGAAAACATGATCGGAATTACCAGAAAGGGGAACAAGAAACTGCCGCTGCCAGGAATCCTTGAAAGGGAACAAAAGGCAACGGAAAACGGAGATGATAGCCCGGAGAACCAGATGATAATGCCTTAGATCGATACCTAGATTGTCTCCTCCAAAAATTAACATCTCCACACCACACCTGGACCCAACCATAAACAGTATTGTCCTCCTCCTCCGATCTAATCAGACTCTCGGAACTGAGGCCTGCATGATTAATGAAGATGTCTCAGAGGAAGGACCGTCGAAATCCGAGTCTCTCTCCACGATCCAGTGTATAAAAAGAGACTGCTGCAAACCAAAAATGTGAACTTGGGGATAACAGACTGGCAGAGTGTATTATCGTTGTTCACCCGGCTCTGATCCCGGGCTCGACGCTGTCCTTTTAATTGTGGCTGTCCGAGACTGTCATTTTGTTTCTCAATAAAATTCCAAATTTTGATTTATCGAATTTGGTCCATTTCATTTATAACACATTGAAGAAATGGAGAGCTGAGTTTCCTTTCCCCCCACCCCCCTCATTTTTAGTCCTAACAAGTGCAGAAATGAAATTGTGAAAAGGGGAAAGAGTTGCAACTAGACCAGGATTTCCTTTTCATCTAATTCCTGATGTAAATGGAACTGGTTGAATTCTCTGTCTCTGCTCCCTGTAATAAATAAACAAGCCCAATTCCGTAAATCAAAATTTAGAATTTTATTTCGAGACTTAAATTCAGTCTCTAACAGCCACAATTAAAAGGAACAGTGTCGAACCCCGGAGTTTCGGCACTGGATGAACGCAGAAACGGACTCTATCGCTCCATATCCACTCTGTTCACAAAGTGTATCCCGAGCCGCTGATTTTTATACAGTCTTTCCCTGAGAGTGGACGGTGACAGTAGTGCTCTTGCTTCGTGGTAGCTTCATTAGGTATTCATGTTCAGGTCCCGGGTCGGTTGAATAGGTTCTCGGAGTAGAACAATGCCATGATTGCCGGGTCCGGAGAAGGTTTGGAAATGTTACATCCGGCCAGGACAGATAAGATATCAATCTCTTCTTAATCACTCGATCGTTAGCACGCCCATCTCCAGGGGAGACACGGCCAATCTCCCCATTTTTCCCATTCTTTTAGTTTTGTTGGTTGTCCTGAGGCTTTTCCCGGCAGGGACCCTCCCTGTCCCCCAACCCCCGTGTCCCCCTCTTGCAGTTTAGGGTTGTTTTTTTTTTTTTTTTTTTTAACCCTAAACACACTTTAGGTTCTACAGATCTTAAATCCGACCGAACGCAGATTGGCTTTATATTACATATCACCACATTTTAACGCAAATTAATTACATATCACAATACCTAACTCGAATTAACTTTAGGTCACATATCACACTCCCCATCTAACCATTATCAGTGTTCAGTGTGTCCAAGCTGTCAGATCTCTCCTGGCAGCATTCCTACAATGCATATCTGCAGTTCCCCATCACCAGACTCAGGGCTGGCTGGAAACTGAGACAACACAAGGATATTGTTAATAATGTGCAGAAAAGCTCTTCAGACACATTGCTTAAAGCTTTTTTTTTAAATTACCTGAAGTTGCATGCTCTGAGTCACATCTGACAAAGATTTCTTCATGATGCACACATAACCTGGTCAGATCAAATGTAAAGAGAGAGGACCACTTTTGCAAAACAAATCCTATGACTAAGTGTCCTAGAGCAAGGATGCTCTGGGAAGGTCTCTAGATAGGCTGAGCAGCTGACAAACTGTAAAAAAAGTCATGAAGGTGCATGAAAAGTAACACATGGGAATAAAACAGAGGAGCAAGCATAACTGGAGGAAGATAATTTGTTCTCCATGACTCCTAAACATTATTACAATGAAAATCATGAATTATCACAGCAAGAGAAGGCTGTGATAATTCATGCCCTGCTCCATTGTCCTTCCAGCCCTGGAGGATTGGGTGTCTCATCTCAGCAGAAACAATTGCTGTGGCAGTTTGAGTGATCTTTAGAAATGCTCATTAGAGGACCATGGAAAAGGCAGAAATTTCTACTGTGTTTTGTTAAGGATTATTGCATGTTTATTTATGACAAAGATAAAACACACAAAATCCTCTGGAGACCTACCAGAAGAGGGGAACTTTATTTCAACCAAAATTTAAAATCCTACTGACTTTCCAGTGCCTGCTCTCTGTTTAAATTTTGTCAGGCATTCTGAGGGATCTGGAAATATATAGTCAGAACAAATTGACACTTGCTTTCCCTCTTTACCAATTTCTGTATTTTGAGGTAATCTTTTATGGCCCAAACAAAATGCACTTAACTTTCTACTGTGAGTTAAAACCTTTATTGCTAAGTTGGTCTGTCCTTCTTACTGCTCACAAAACGTGACTATTTTGTTTTTGTCATCCAGTTAGAGGCCATCAAAAAGACTCTGATCACACCAGAATGAAAGAAAAAATTTCTTCCACAGTGGACTCTCATCACAGTCTTGGTGTTACCGAGACACACAAAGCAGTCACACGGAGAGAGAGGTTTCGCAGGGCAGAGGTCCTTCTCCGATCCGGCTCAAGGCTGAATCCAGGCAGAGAGAGCCTCTTTGTTTTATTTCTTACTTTTTATACATTTGTGGGTCTAGCAGAAGATTGGCTTTTAGAGTTTTCACCTCTCAAGCCAACTGGCCAGACCAGCCGTCAGTTACAATTGTTTTCAGGTTAGAAATATGCAAACAAAGGACAGAGAATGAAAAACAAAGGATTTGTTTATGTTACATATGTGGGAAAAGGGTAGTACTGCTTTTAATATTGTACAGTAACTAAAAAGATCTGGCTCCATTTATGAAAAATCAAAAGGCTATAAAAAACTCAGAAAAACCAGGGTAACAGTCTTGGTTAAATATGGAGTATCATATTGCCTGAATTTGCTTTATCAATGAACCCTAAATCCCTAGCTACCTTGCTTATGAGTGCCAAAAGACCTTGGAAGAAAAAGTAATAAAGATAAACGGTGTTACTGAAATCCGGCTGCTAACTCCAAGTAGCTCTTTAAGAGTAGTTGTTTATCACTAAATAAAATATCAAGAAAAATATTACAAGGTAACTGAATTAATAAGATGTAAGTGCATGTTGAGTGTTAGATTTCTTCCTTTTTGACTTATAGAATTTTTTCCCATAAATTGCTAGGAAACTAACTTCTGGGTACTTATGGGTATTTAAGCAAAACAAAAGACGAGAGGAAGGTAGCACCTGGCTACACTTCTTTTGTCTCTGGGAGTTTCCAAGGAGAGACATACCGTGAGATTTTGGGGGCAGGAAGAAGGATGCAGCAGGGGGCAGCTGCTCTCACGCTCAGCATCAGAAGGAGGAGGGTCAAGCTGCTGCTTACTGTGGGGAGAATTCACTGTCACCACCAAAGTCCAGTCCCAGGGACCTACCACCACTTGCTCATGCGGCCAGGAATTCTGAGCTCGTTTTTCTTTCCTGCCCTGCTGGCAGCCAGGCCACTGCTCTCCCACCCTCGCTGCTTCTTCGGCACTGCTCTGGGTCTTTGCTACGCTGCAGCCCTGCATCTCCTGCCCTGCCAGGACACACCGCAGCTCCAGCTACCACCGCGGAGCTTCTGCTGCATCTCATCCCTGAGCCTGGGATTTCTGCTCTTTCCTGCTCTTTCAGCTTGGTGCTCCTCAGAGTCCTGCAGAGGCAGAGGGATCAGACTGCCCCAGGGTTTGGGGAAGCAAAGCCTCTCCTGCATCCCTTCCCGACTCAGTGGAGGCCGTCACACGGTTACTAGTTCTGTTTTGTTGTTAATGCCATAGTTACTGTTGTTTGTTTCCCTTGCTACACATGCCAGTACAGAAGTGTTATTCCTACCCCTCATCTCCTTGCCTGAAGGCCCTTTAATTTTAAAATTATAATAATTAGTAGGGAGGAGGGTTATATTCTCCATTCCAAGGGCGGCTTCTGCCTTCCCTAGCAGACACCTGTCTTTCAAACTAAGAAGTGCAAAAAGAATTTGAAGCTGTATGAGAGGAATGACAAGATTTGTCTTTATAAACAAGTCCTGGATCTGCTGGTAAATTAAACTAGCACTGAGAGATAAACAATAGAAGGATTCTACTGATTGATGAATGGAAAAGAAAATATTTGCCTGATGAATGGAAAAGATGAAAGTAGCAATGGGGAAGAATTAATAGGGGAATCTTAGGTCTTAAGCATTTCAGGAAGTCTGAACCTCTCAAGTACCTCAGCCAATGGGGTGAGAGGGAAATGTGGCCAGGAAATTAGGATAAAAAGAAGGCTGCATCCTCCAACAATTTGAGAGAGCCCAGGGGAAATGCCCCATGGCCTCTCCCTTTATTTGAATAAAGTAAAAGGACTCCTCTGTCTCCTTGTCCTGGTTTGGGACAAATTTGGGAGAAAACCCCTGTATAGGATCCCTCTAAGGAAGCAAACCCACGTGGCCCCTCCCTCCAACCGGTCCGGAAAAAAAAAACCAAAACCCTCTTTGGAGAAAAGTGGAAAAAACTATTTTACTAAACAAATGAAGTGCATACAAGTATAAAGAATGAATAGTATGAAACAATAAAACCTCTCCTTCTGAAGTGAGATGGCAAACTGAGAAAGTCCTTGCCGTGGGTGTAGCTCGGCTCTCTCTCTCAGCGTCTCCTCAGTCCCAGTCCCTCCGGCGCTGCTGGAAAATGCCGAGGTCCAGGCCCCGGTGGGCCGCAGGTGCAGCCCCCAGTGCTCCCCTGGGCTTTCAGTCCAGAGCAGGTTTAAACAGTTCCAAGAAAAAGGAAAAAAAACAGTCCAGGGAAATTCTCTGCCCTAGCTAGCTGAAACTAACTAAAAGCAAAGAAAAAAAATCTCTGTCCTGCAGTCTCTCCAAGCCTCTGCCGGACACGCTGTCTGCAGAAGAATGTGGAGGAGTTAGGCAGTTTTCTCAAAACAAACTCCGCGCTTCTCCTTGCTCTTAGAACCAGTCTTAAAGGCACAGGACTCAATATACAGCACAAACAGAACAGACGATTGGGGATACAGGCATCATAAAGTTACCCTAGGACACTCCTTTTTGACATAAACCTCTGGTGTACATGGATTAATTTTCCTGACATGTAGGAACTGAAGATTTTGATCATTTGGCATGCTCATCTTACTACTGCTCTCCAGTTTTTATGTTTGCACTTCATATAACTTAAGAAAAATAATCCTTGTCAAACAAAGACATTAACAAATTTCACTGTGAACTTAAATATGTCTCCCCATAATAAATTCTCTTATATCACTCAAACTGAAGCATTTACACCACTAGCATCAGCTAGCAATTACTTGTGTGCCCTGTGGCAGTGCATCAAGGAATTGAGGCCATCATTGACTCCTCATGCTCTGCTCCATTCAAACCTGGATAAAATTGCAGTGCATACTCCAAAGGCTGTACATTTTAAATCATGAGAGCTTTTTTCCATTACTTTCAGTGATCTTTGTAGCTGATCCTTGGACTTCTTTTCAGATATTTTCAGGTTTATACCAGCATGAAGCAAGGGTCTGATTGACCAAAGTGACTAGAAACAGGGATATATTTTAATTAATTTTAATATTTTATCCCCACCACACTTTTCAAAGGGCTGTTCTGCACACTTAAAATTGTAGCTTTATAGACAATTACTGATTGATGTGGCTGCACCAAAGTCATTCAGTCAAAACCAGGGCTTGTTCTGTAAACATAAAGGACTGTCCCACCCTACAAACCAATCTATGCAAGGTATGGTTGTCCTGTGAGGCACACCAAAAAAAAATGAAAAATTTTAAACAGACCTTGACCTTAGAGCATGGCACTTAATAAATTAGCCAGGAGACACTGGCTTGTAAAGATGCAGCCTCAGTGATCAGCCTGCAGAAAATAGATCAATCCACTGCAACTTCTTTATGAAAAAAAATTGCCAAGAGCCATATGATTGTTTGCAAGTACTAGGAGTGAGCTAAAAAGCATTCAGGTAGCAACAGCAGACATTTCACCCATATTCAGTAACATTCAGTATCAGTTAAAATTAGGAAACCTTTTCAATAAAGAAAAGCTGGAGAAGTCAGAGATTACCTCTGCTGAAGTTAAGAAATATTGGTGTAGTCAGGGAAAAAAAGCTGCAGCCATATCAAGATATTAGGAGATAACCAATGCAGATAAAAGAGAAAGAGAGAAAAAAACTGATTGAAAAGTGATTCTTACTAATTGGTTTTTAATAATTAGCTTTTTTTCCTAATCTTTTTTGTTGGGGGGGGGGGCATGTTTGTTTGATTGTTTGTTTGTTTGTGTTTCTTTTTTGTTTGGGGTTTTTTTCTGATTGTTTTTGTGGGTGTTTGTTTTTGTTTGGCTTTTTTTTTAACTAAATGTTTTTTACTAATATAGCTTGAAGAAATCATAAAAGATATTAAAGTAAAACAAAAACAAAAACAAACAAAACAAAACAACAACAACAACAAAAAAAAAAAACAGCCAATAAAATTGAACAGTTTTAGGGTAACTGAAACTAGGTCAGAGAAATCCTGGGGAAGGCTATCAAACTGAAAGAAAAAAAATGTTCTGATGACATTATGACAAACCAGTAACTAGAGACATTTATTCTGGGACGACTTGTTTTTAAAAGCCCTGACCTGTACACCCCACAAACTTTATTAGAAGAGACATGCTAAACTCTACTATTACCAAAACTATTGCAAGAGTCAGCAGCATCACAACAGGGTTTTCTCTTCTAAGCATTTGATTTGAGGCAAAAAACCTCCCCCCATATTTTGTTCACAATAAGCAAGGTCTCACTTCAGATGCAACTTGGACCTTCAATAATTCACATTGAGCCCACAAGCAACCACACAAGACCGTTTCTTAAGCAGTAGAATGCAGGGAGCATTGTTAAGGGAGCAAGTCATGTCAAGGAACAAAACATAATCAAAAATTTCATGCCACAAAATGCACAGGGGACACAAAGTAAGATTTTCAAAACAAGCACTGGAGTCAAGGCAGCAGAGTTATTCCATGGAGTCAAAATCTACAAAGACCGCGGCCAGGTTCTGAAAGTTTTCTTTCCCAAATGTGAAAAGGCCTGAAAATGTAAACAACTGATAAAAGAGCCATGAGAGAGATGTGTGTGCACATTAAAAGTGGAAAAGATAATTACTAGGTGGTGCTAACAACAGGATTGGTTATCACTTGTGCCCCAGTTGCAATGGGTTGTGAGGCTCAGGATGCATTCCCAATGGGCACAAGTGTGGAAGCACAGCAGTATAACACCTACATTCATGGATGCAGAAGCCAGAAAGGCAGATTAATATGGACCGAGGGCAGCCATCCTGAGGAACAAGGGCAAACTCTCACAGGAAGTATTATCATCCTTCCATATATGGGAAGAAAAAGCAAAGCATCAGTAAAGGGTGCTTTCCAGGTAATTTAGTAGTCAAACCCGGAGGGAAATATGTAGCCTTTGTATGCCTTCAAATCATTACTGGTGCTGATTTTAGCTGGAATGGAATGAATTTCCTTCACAGTAACTAATATTGGGCTGGGTTTAGGATTTGTGCTAAAAACAGTGTTGGTAACACAGGGATGTTTTCCCTACCCAATGTTTCCTGTACAGTTTCATTTACAAATTAAAAATCTTTACAGGGCATTGGGGTACAGGTTGTAAATACTGTATGGGACATCACTGTGTTTTGGTTCTTGTTTTAACTTTTGACTTACCAGACCCAAAGATGTTGGCCCTGGCAGAGGTGCAAATCAGGTGACAGATTCCCAGTGCACCAGGGCGCTCAGAAAATCTTGAGCAGTGGGTATGAACTGCACAGCCCTGGTTCTTCTGAAAAGGACCTGTGGCTCAGACAAGCTGCGCATTTTCATGTCCTTAAATGCTGGTTTCATGAAACATAGATCCTACAGCTGTCCCAGTGTAAGTATTGATTGAATATCTGCTTTACCAAAAAGTCAGTTGAAACTTCCAATTTGTTTTCAGTAAGTACTAATTAAGTTTCTAAATTCCTCAGTGAGCTTGATAAGTAATGCTCAGGGATGGTGAACACTGTTAAAATACCCAGCTCTTCTCTCTAGCCCAGAAAAAAAAAATTATCTGATGATGATACAATAGACTTCAGATGAAGAAAGTGAATTAGGCTTGAAAATCATCGTGTAACACTGAAGAGGGCACTACCTCCCTCTCTGATCTCTGGCTTCAGCTTTCCTCACTGAGGGCTGAGGGAGAACATCACTTAGTCCTGCTCAGAACTCTGATAAATAGAAAATAATTATTTTTCATTTGAATCTTACTACAGCCAGTGGATGGCACAGGCACCAGAGGCATGCCATCATGAGCTGTGTGTTTCTGCACACACAGAGAGCTGTGTGTTTCTGCAAAGCAATACAGAGCAGTTAATGAACGTTTCTCACAGCTCACTAATGAAATGCTGGCAATTACATTGATCTCTCCCTCTTTTCCCAGTCAAGGCTGAAACTCCATTGGTACAAATCACAAGAGCAGGCTCAGTTCTCATACAGCCAAGGGAGATGTGTCTTCTCAAAGACAACCTGACTTTACCTCATCTTCTCCTCCTATTTTTCAATTTATGCCACATCATCCTTGTAGGAAACTACTCACAGTTTTTCTCTGGCTGGACTTTCAGGGGCTGCAAAGCAGCGTCCTGTCAGCTACACTAGTGGTGACAGGGAGCATGTGTCAGAGAAATTATGACAAACATTAATCAAAAAGTCAGGCAATGGCAGACCTACCACAGAAACTGTTATCCCAGTTATAGCAGAGACTGAAAATTGTTTGTTTGTTTGTTTGTTTTTTTCCAGGCTGGACATGTCGTCTCTGGCACAGAAACTTCCAAATGGTCATTTTTCATTGGATTTACCAAATAAATGCAGGAAAGGCTTCTCAACAATGCCCAATCTCTTGATTACTATCATAACAGACAAATGACCAATTCAGAATGACAGTGTGGCATCCTTTTCTTGTACCATGGAGATCATTTGGAGGGCACAGAAGACACTGCAGAACTTTCTATGTCTTATGGCAGTTTCAACTTCAAGTAAACATAATCCTAAAATACCGCTGAGAGAAACACAAATAAGTCACCATGTCATAGTTTGTAGTCATCACTTCATGCAACTTTCATTGACTTGAACAATATAATGAAACTTTATTCCCTGGTGAGAAGTTGAAGTAGTGCAAGCATATTTATAGCCCACAAACACACTAAGAAAACCTGTCAATCTCTACAGCACAACTTCCATCTCACCTTTCAGTCATTGTGAATATTTTTTGTTACAGTAGGCAGAAATAGATGGCAAACTAATTAACTCATTGACTTGGTTCTCCCATTCAAAATGTTGCCATCTCTAGGAAACAACAGAGGACACAAAGGGTCATCCCTTATTGCAGAACTCACTGTACTGCATGTATTTTGGGTTACACTTTGGTTGAACTGGATGGCTTTTCCTTTTACAAAAATATCCCTATAAATGCAATACATAAAATAATTTTCAGCTCCAGAAAGTTTATGTTCAACTCATGCAAATATTTAATCCACTATTACATAAAACATGAGTTGACACTGCACTTATTGTCATAAGCACTTCATTAAACACACTCTTGGTCATGTATAATGTAGTAGAAATTGTTTGCTAAAGGAGCAGATCAGTTGGCACAAACTGGCTTACACTTTGAATCCCCCCTAGCCAGGTCACGAAAATAATTCTTAGTCTGATGGTCAGATGTAAAAATGGGAGAAAAAACTTGGAGATATAGCAGAGTTACTCTTGAACAAATTATTGACCGAATTTCAACAGGCAATGTTGAAATATCAGTTTTAAGATGTACTTGTATGTAGAAATTGCTTCTCTGCTGTAGACTCCAGGACGGTGTGGATGAATGTAGACGAGAGATCTCTGAAGTTGGGTTTTAGAAGATGTGAGGTTCATTATAAAGGATGGGGAAGCCTTGCTCTGAGCTGCCAGACTGCAGCTCGTGGCAAGGCCCAGGAAGGTGGGGGAAGGGAGAGGTAGGGAGACAAAATTCCAAGAGAGGAAAGTCCTCGGGAAAGGGTGCAAGCAAAGAGAGACCGTCCAGCCCCCTTGGGACCCCTTATCAGGGGGCTTCAAGGTGAGCTGGAACAGTACTAGGGCCAATGGGGCTACAGACACCTGATACTTCAGGGGAGGGTTACAGGTGTGGGATGAACCATACATTGAGGGGTGAGACGGGACATTCCATTTGACCTCTGGGTCTGGCTGCAGGTGACCTTCAGCTGGTCACATAACTGTTTTCCCAGACATCCAGTAGCTTGGACATCTCAAACATCAAAACTTACTTTCAATTCTATCTCATTTACAGGTTTCACATTCTCAGAGTCTAAGCAATCATATTTATAGGGCTTTCTGGCTTCATCCTCCCCAACACTTGCAGATGATTAATTCATCAAATTTGATTAATTGTATACATAAAAATAATAACAGCAATTTATACAGCTTAATGAACTAATACTTTTCACTTTTCCTCAAGACAGTCATCCAGCTAAGCAGTTACATAACTCTCCCAGGGGTTTCACTAGAGTAATTCTGCAAAAAGATAATTTTCCAAATGCTCTCTGTCTTTAAATTCTCAGGAAAGAACCTCTAGATTCTGAAGAAATCCTTCTGCTCTCTTGGCATTCCTCCAGCTCTGTGAGGAAGGAATGGATATTCATAGGTGTGTCAACACTCCAGCCAAAGCAGAGGCTCACCTAAAAATCACATTAGTACCAATCTACATAAAATTAATGTCATTTTGTGTTGCAGTGTCCACTGCACACCTGGGAGGCGCTGGCCAAGGGCTAGCTCAGTTCCCTCACCACGGCTCACGCGCTCGAGGTCGGGTTCACAAGTTAGACAGGCGACCTCCTTCCTGTGAGGTCTTGGTTCCCCCACACCGGCGATGGACCTGATGGTAAGCTCAACAACAGACAGAAGAGCGACTCTCTGAGCTGGGATAATGAAGCTTTATTGAGGGGGAGACCAAACAGGAGCTCCACACCTGACCGCTGCTGCCCAAGAGAGCCCCAAACCACAGCTGTGCAACAGTTTATAAACAGGGGAAGACCAAGGGGTGTTAACAAAGGATTGCCCGATCAGACTAGCTCTGGGTGTAACTGGGGGTGTTAACATCTAACAGGGGAACCAATCACCAATGGGGAGTAGGGGATTTCCAGGACAACCACCTATCACACAACGCCCTCCCTGGAACTTTCCAGACTCCAGGGAAGGGCCCCAAAATGACAGACAGGGCACCCAAGAGGGAGGGAGAGAGGATTGATGACAACAGGTGAGGGTAGGGATGATTGACAAGTAACAGCAGGTTATATAACAAACAGGTGCGGAAAAACCATTTGGGGGAAAAGGGGGGTATGCAGAACAAACCTTTTTACAAAAACTTCTTACAAAACCCAATAGATCAATTATATAAAAATGTTACAAAAACTAATAAAATAACTTCTGCACCACCACAATTTTGTCTTGAACTTGGATATAGGTGTACCAATATGGAATACAATAGGATGCAAGGTTTCTGTAATCCTGGAAGTCAGACACAGTTTTACATAAGGATGTGACAGGTGTGATCACTCCAAAATGCAACAGTGGGTAAATTTACACAAGAAAGATGAAGAAAAAATCCAAATAAATGGAAGAGCGAGCAGAAGAGAAACCTTCCCCCCATGGACAGGGAGGACAACAGCATAAATATAGGCATGAGGAGGGAGAACCTGAGAAGAAGGAAATAAAATTCAGTTTAGTTCTGATTTTTCTCCTTGAAGCTCTCTCAACCCCACTCACCTTGATTTCAGGGCAAGCATCAACAAAGGACTCTAGCCCTCTGGGCTCCCTGTTTGGCATCACCTCCACAACATTGTAAAAGCCACGGATAATTTAGAATACAATTGTTTAATTTAATGGTTCAGTGTACAACAAGTGCTGATTAACGTGGTGTGAGAACTGGCCACCAGAAACAAGGGTATTGTTAATGAATTAATTCAATGAAGTTTAAAACTGGCCTGATTTGTCAGTCTTCTAAACACTCCCATCACAGCAAGCCCGAATTCCTCGAGCCCACAGGCAGGAACATGGTAAGCCCATTGGTGTTTGGAGGAAATTGGAGTCACATGTGGGACTTCAGCATCTCAACACACTGTCCTGGACATCCCATAAAGGACATGGACTGTTTCAAGAGACTAATGAATATTTAGGAATTTGAATTGTTATAGAATTATAGAATCACTAAAGTTGGAAAATATCTTTGAGATCATTATGTCCAATAAATGGGCTGGTGCTGGTAGGAGACATAATTGGTGTTCCTATAGTAAACTGCAACAGTGTGAAAGTGCTTTGACAGCCCAGGAGGAAATAAGGTGGAAGTGTAGCATAGCTGAGCAAAGAAAGGGGGGAGAAAACAGATGAGGGGAAGGTAAAAATGAAGTGCTATTTCCAAAACGAAATTTTCTCCAGTTTCAGAAATAATCCAAACACAAGAATGACCAAAGTTTCGTGCTAGAAAAATAGAGTAAAAAGAGAACTGATGTGATTTATTGTTACCAAAACCAACTGCAAACTCTCTTCTTTTTAGATACGTGAGATAACAGCAAATGTGCAGAACATCTGCATATCCACAGGGAGTGGGAAGAAATACCACCTAGAAACAATGTCCAGGAAGGTTTTTTCAAGGAAAAAGAATCTTGTGCATGTGTTGAGGACCTCCCTCTTACCTTCTCCTCTATGTATAATGTAGAAGGTATAATAAATCAGCCAAGACATAATAAATCAGCCCTGAAGAATTTTATTGGGATGATTTCAGAAGTAGCCACCTGTAACTGGACACCTGACCCTTTGCTGAACTCCTACAGTCACCTTGGCTACAGCCACATCCTCTCTTTTGTGACCCCGCTGAGCAGCCAGCAGCCTCACTGCTCAGTTCCTCCTTGTTGTGGGGACTTATGGTCCTCCCCTGCCGTGAGTGACACATTCACGTGGTTGGAGCCCTGCAGGTTACTTGGGTAGGACTTCCTCATTCACCCCCAGCTCCGTGGACACCACAGAGCAGAAGTCACCGCCGTAAGCAGGAAAACCAGTACTCTGGATCATGGCAACCACTGCTGACATCTGAAGTGTGGCACTTTGGAATGTATCACCACTTACTTTTCATTACCAGCTCAGACGGTTGCCCAGTTGTCTTCTGAGCAGTTCTCCTGTGAGGCTTGGTTACTCCTGTGATCTTATCGCTCTCTACAACGTCCTGAAGGGTGGTTGTAGTCAGGTGGGGGTTGGTTTCTTTCTTCAGGCAGCAACTAACAGAACAAGAGGACAGAGTCTCAAGCTGCGCCAAGGGAAATATAGGCTAGATATTAGGAAAAGTTTCATACAGAAAGGGTAATAAAGTATTGGAATTGTCTACCTGGGAACGTGGTGGATTCACCATCTCTGGGTGTGTTTAAGAAAAGACTAGATGTGGCACTTGGTACCAGGGTTTAGTTGAGGTTGGGCTTGGGTTGGGCTAGATGATCTTGGAGGTCTCTTCCAACCTAATGATTTTGTGATTCTGTGATTATCCTAGTTTGTGGGAGGAGCAAAGGAGTCTCAGGGTGTTGCTGTTGCTTCCTACGTGCTCTCATCAGGAATTCCCCTTTTACAGAATGAACCTGAACTATAATTGAGGCTCTATCTCAAAAATTAGGCTCACATCCTCAACATTCTTCTGTCCTTGCAGGGAAAAAAAACCCCAAACATGTAAGAACTCAGTAGGACCTTTTCTTTTTTTCTGCAGAGAGGATGAAATGGAGAGTCCGAGCAGCAAAGTGTTTCTCCTAGCTGGCTGAAAATGTGCTCAGTGACAGTATGCAATTTGTAAAAGTTACTGACAAACTGCAAGCAATTACATAGTACTAAAAGCATTTAGATGTTAAATTTATGTCACTTGCTAAGGAGAAAAGGCTGGCAGGAAGCAGAATAAACAAGGTCCAGCAAAAGATCACACTTTCCCCTTAACATTTTGTTGCAAACTCTAGTTTAAATTCAGCTACCAAGTCCAGAGCAGGCCAATAAAGTTTGTGGCTGGAATTTTGCCATTTCAGCACACCAAGTGTTCCTGCAGCTACTGGCTATTAGGAGAGGAACAGGAGAGAGAGGAACAAAGGTGTGTGATGGGAATATCCAGAAATCCTGGAATCAAGGGGAATAAAATCAGGTTAAATTTTTCTAATATTATAGTGTAAGAGGAAAAATATATAAAGGGAAGTTCAGACAAAGGAATAACTTGACTGGCCTAGATAGACTAAATCAGAATGGCTGGGGTGGTATTCAGACAGATTAACAGGCTAAAAAATTTCTTGTTTTAAAAGGGACAGTAAAGCATATACAAAATGGGAAAGAATGGGCACATTTCTCTGTTATTTAAATACTTCCAGCTCCATTCAGCCTATTCACAGAATCACAGAATCACAGAATCACAGAATCACAGAATCACAAAATAACAGAATGTCTAGGTTGGGAGAGACCTTCAAGATCATCGAGTCCAACCCACGCCCTAACACCACAACTAGATCATGGCATCAAGTGCCACATCCAGTCATTTTTTAAACACATCCAGGGATGGTGACTCCACCACCTCACTTGGCAGATCATTCCAACACTTTATCACTCTTTCCATAAAAAACATTTTCCTAATATCCAACCTAAATTTCCCTTGACACAGCTTGAGACTGTGTCAAGGGAAAGAGTTGCTGCCTGGAGAAAGTGACCAACCCCCAGGTGTCTACAACCACCCTTCAGGAAGCTGTAGAGAGTGATAAGGTCACCTCTGAGTCTCCTTTTCTCCAGGCTAAACAACCCCAGCTCCCCCAGCAGTTCCTCAGAGGGGTTGTGCTCCAAGCCCCTCACCAGCCTTGTTGCCCTCCTCTGGACACGCTCAAGTGTCTCAATGTCCTTCCTAAACTGAGGGGCTCAGAACTGGACACAGCACCCAAGGTGTGGCCTCACCAGTGCCGAGTACAGGGGAAGAATGACCTCCCTGCTCCTGCTGGCCACACCATTCCTGATACAGGCCAGGATGCCACTGGCCCTCTTGGCCACCTGGGCACACTACTGGCTCATGTTCTGCCACTGGCACCAGTATCCCCTGGTCCCTTTCCTCCTGGGCACTGTCCAGCCACGCTGTCCCCAGCCTGTAACGCTGCAGGGGGTTATTGTGGCCAAAGCGCAGGACTCAGCACGTACTCATCTTGTTAGACTCTGCCCATCCATCCAACTGGTACAGGTCTCTCTGCAGAGCCATCCTACCTTCCAACAGATTGACACACACTCCCAGCTTAGTGTTGTCTGCCAATTTACTAATGAAATACTCAATTCCCTCGTCCATGTCATCGATAAAAAATATTGAACAGAACTGTGCCCAGCACACACCCTTGAGGGACACCACTGGTGCCTGGCTGCCAGCTGGATGCAGCACCGTTCACCGCCACTCTCTGGGCCCGGCCATCCAGCCAGTTCCTGACCCAGCAAAGAGAGCTCCCGTCCGAGCCACGGGGCTGCCAGCTTATCCTGGAGTGTGCTGTGGGAGACAGTGTCAAAAGCCTTGCTGAAGTCCAAATAGACAACAACCACAGCCCTTCCTGCATCCACCAGGCAGGTCACCTGGTCATAAAAGGTGATCAGGTTGGTCAAACATGACTTACCTCTCCTAAACCTGTGCTGGCTGGGCCTGACACCCTGGCCATCCTATAAATTCTGTGTGATGGCATTCAGTATAAACTGTTCCATTATCTTGCCAGGTACTGAGGTCAGGCTGACTGGTCTATAATTACTAGGATCCTTCTTCCCACCCTTTTTGTGAATGGGTGTCACACTGGCCAGTTTCCAGTCATCTGGAACCTCACCACTGAGCCATCATGTCCAAGAAAAATGTCTCTGTCACCAATTGAAAGAGCAGCAATGACAACATTCCCCTTCCTCCCCCTAATACTCCAATTCCTAGTCACTGGCAAATACTGATTTGTATTTTGTGCAGCAGTTGGGGTGTTTCCTTTTGCAATCTCCTATGAATGTAAAAACCCCCTGAAAATTCACACCAAGATGCACATTAATTTTACTTAACTGTTGATTTATTCTAACTGCCACAAAGTTAATTTGTATTTTGAAATGGAGAGGTTCCCATTTCCTTTTTGTCAGAAAGTACTCTTTTCAAAAAGAAAGCTTTTTTTCTTTTTGTTTTATTTTTACATCCAAACACATAGCAACTATCTCTTTTCTCTTAACTGCTCCATCTTTTTGTGTTCTCTTTAAATCCTATTTTCCCATCAAAAAGCTTTGGTCATTCCTGTGTTTGAATTAATTCTGAAAACAGAAAGTTTTTGTTTGCACACACGACTTCATTTTTGCCTTCCCTTCACCTGTTTTTCTCTCTTTCCTTGTTTAACTATTGTACACTCCATCTTATTCCCTCCTCTCCAGAAGCAAAGTAAGGAATGTTGTTTACAATAAGCTGAATCATGAACCTGACCTCTGAAGAGATGTGCCTGTCCCCTCTCTGACTTTTAGAGGTTTGTCAAGGGTGAGAAAAGTCGGTCACCTGGGAACTTGTATTCTGAAATGATTTAGTAAGCACACAAATGCAGCAGAGGGAAAGAAAGTTAGACCTAAAGCTGACTGACTATTCAATTATTAATCATATTCATAAAAAATTTAGCCTCTGCTTTGTTTAGCAAATAGTTTGGAAACTTGTCCATTGCTCCCCAGTGTGAAGTACTTGCTATTTGAAATGTCTGGAAACCATTTTTCAGACTGGATGTTTGTCTAAGCTTTCATCCTTCATCATTTGCTTTTGCTGTAGCATGGTGTGTAGACACTTGGTTCAGGCAACAATCAAGACACCATGGCTGGAAAATTTTAAATGGAATGGTACGATTGAGGGCAAAGGCAATACACCAAAACTTTTTTCAAGATTATTTTTGCAAATTGCCAGCCATGGCAAAAAATACCAGCTGATTGAATTCACCAACATTTTACACAGGTAAATAAATTCAGAGTGATGTTTCAGGACCACACAACATCCAGACGTCTTGAAAACCTCCTGAGAGAGGGCTCTCACAGCTGCCTTGGGTCCCTGCTCCTTTGCCAGACTCACTACATTGTAGTTCCTTTTATCTTTTTTTGAATCAGAATCTTCCCCTTTTCAGATTATAATCATTGCTGCTTGGCATAAACCAAACCAAATCAGATTTACTTAGTGTCAGGTATCAGAGAACCATAAGGTGGCCCCAGCTGGAAGGGACCACAGTGGGTCATCTTGTCCCACCTCCCTGCCCTAGCAGGGCCATTCCAGATCACATGGCACAGGATTGTGTCCTGATGGTTCAGGAATATCCCCAGTGAGGAAGACTCCATAGCCTCTCTGGACAACCCCATCCTTGAACCTGATCGCCCCTCCAAGCGTCCTATAAGGAATTGGGCCTATTGAAATATCTGGCTTGTGGTTTTGCTCTTTACAGGTGCAATTTAAGACACTGGGTCAGTTAAGCCTCACTTAAAACTATTTAGATATGGGATGCATGCAAATTCCCCTCCATTCTGGCAGTTTTAAGAAGCCAATTTTACGAAGAGCTAATAAGGAGGAAGATCTCACATAATGGTGAGTTGTTCCAAATTATTTCTCATTACTTTATTTCCTGACCGTAAGACAGAACACTTGCTGTGACTTCTCCCCAAAAGTGTGCATGCACATGCTACAAATTCACACATCCACAAGCTTTCCCATAGAGACAATAATAAATAAGCAGCAGAAAGGAAGAACAAGTAAATCACTTATGTGATACAATTAACCTCTTTGAGTAAGTAGGATAATCAACTGAATAAATTAATTTAAGGAATTACTGGCCAGTCAATAGCTCTATAAAAGGGGGCTTAATTTGTCTGAGAACGTATCAGCAAAGCTCTGCAGCTCCAAAAAAGGAAGCAAAACAGTGGATGACACAAACTAAACTGGCCACACAAAGCAGAGAAAACCATACCTTGAAGCCTAGGAGATCAGAAAAACAACACAACCCCTGGTATTCACAACATAAAAATTGAAAAAAAAAAAAAATAAACAGGGTCACTTAGACTAGAGAACAGAATAAGGGTCTTAAAGCATGGAAAAACTGCTCCAGATTTGCATAGAGTGAGCTGTTATCTTAAACTGCATCATGATGTTGATTTTCTTTCTCTTGAACTCAGATAATTAGCTTTTGTCCTGGAACATGAGAGGCATCTTGTCTCATGGTCTTGCCCTCTTTGTTAATGATCTTTAGCTAATTAAAATTTGGAAAAGTAGAAGCTGACAATGTACTCAGAGACCAATTGTCACAGAAGCTGTCTGCATGACTGAGGGAATAAGCCCAGGCTGGTCATAGCCTGCAAATCATCCCCTTGCTACGGTGCTCCAGCAGCAATGAAGACAATTACACTTTGCAAAAAAACCAGCTACTTTGCTCATCCCTCTGTCAGGGAGCTCTATGTTATAAGCCTGGTACTAAAATTCAAAGTTCAGCTTATCTCTGTGCAGAGTGAACCCTCATTGCTGCTCCCAGCATCTGCGCAGAGCCACATCTCTGGATGCATGCTCTGAAAAGCTCTCTTAAAGCCATAAATATATATATATCTAACTTTTTTTTTTTTTTTTTTTTCCCCACAATTGAGCATACTGCTTTCTCCAGAAAAATGTCTTATATCAAAGTTTTATCAGTATTCGTATTAAAACCAATTCTCAACATTTTCCTGTTTTCATCTTTTAATCTGTTTTAATATGTTTTAATCTATTTTCCTTTTCTTGCTCTTAGTCCCCTTCTTGGCCTCTTTTGTCTTTTGTCTTTCTGTATTTAAAAATACTAACTAAATAACATGCTAGTGACAAGGCATTCTAATAATACCATACTGTATGTCCTGAGCAAGTTAAAAGTTATGAGAAAAGCTGAATGGCAAAAGACATTCTCAGCCAACTAATTCACTTAAAAAGCAAAATGTGAACATCTTTTATAGTAAATGATAATGATAAAGATCCTTCTGGACTGCAGGCTCGAAAAGCTGATTTCCACAAATGCTGTTTCCACAAATGCTGTCACAAAGTTATACCCAAAAGTCAAACTCAGCTACTGCAGAGTCTACAGCTTATTTAACAGTACACAGGGAAACTCTAATCACTAATTTGTCAGAACAGAGCAAAACAATGGTGCAGGAAGTGGCTTCACATGATCTGCCTTTAGGCACCAAAATCAGGAAGTCAGATAAGGGGGTAATTAAATCATTAACTCCGGTAGGATGGAAAACAGGACTCCTCTCTATTGATGAAAGGAAACTCCTAGCCCTGGAGCTTTCCCCTTCCCATTTGGACACTGAGCATCAAAGCAGTCTCAGAAAATTTTTGAACTCTGGGAAATGGAATAGTAATAATATCCTCTGCTCTTTCTTCAAGGACTATGGTCACTAAAAAGCAAACAAACAAGCAAACAAAACTAAACAAAAAGCCCCAACACCCAAATTCCCAGTTTTTCAGCCAAGGACCTGCTACTTTCACCCCTGAGGCAACACTAAGGTAAACAAAAGATGCAGGAAGGTGGCGATTACTGTCTGACTCTGTGTAATACTTATTCCCAAGAAGTCTGTGTCCAGTTTTACAGCCCTTTGAGGGAGTGGCGACTCTTTATTTTAACAGTACTGCTGTGGAGTTGCTGACACTCCCCATTCTGGGAATGCAAAGTGAAGCATCCCCTGGTCAGACTCACAGCTGCTTGGGCATCCCGAGCTTCATCTTTTGCTTGTGTTCAGCACCAGAAACACAGAACCTGTAATTTCAAACACTTATTGAAGAAAACAGTCGTTTAGGAAATAAAATGTATTTTAAATAGTGGGTACCAATTTCCAGTGCCTATTTTGTTTCAAACCTATCAGACTTTATTCTGTCTAAGCTGTACATTTATTTAACAAATGGCTATGTCAGAACTGTTTATTGTTTAAGAACAGCATAAAAGGAAGTCATGTCCTATATATCATGATGGATAAAGTACTTGCAGCATCAAATGTAAATTGATGTCTCAAGGCTGTCTCAATTTCTCCTAATCCAAATTAATTTATAAAGCTTATAAAACCAAAATTGTACTACAGCTAAATCCTACCACAGTGCTGTTTCTAAGCAAACAGTTCCTTTTCCCTTGGCTTGGTAAAGCTGAGACTCAGTCAGCCTTATTCAGTAAAATTGCAGTTTATTTGGGTGGTGCATATTATAGTCAGTGGGACCTGAAACAACAATAATGTGTATTCCCAAACATAGGTAACAGTGATTTAATGCTTTGAATAAGGCATAGTAAAAAAACTTAATCAGAGATCCATAAAACTTTAATGTCATGTGATCAGAATTGATCAAACTTTTTGCAGCCTGGCATAGTCGTGGGAAGACTTTACAGGTTCTTATACATAAAACACTCCTGTTTTCAAGCCTGTTCTGAAACCATCTGTAGTGGTTTTAATGTAATAAAACTGGGAGGAAACACCAATTAATATAGGGGGGGGGGGGTTGTTGTTTGGTGTTTTTTTGTTTTGTTTTGGGTTTTTTTGTTTTGTTTTGGGTTTTGTTTGTTTGTTTGTTTTGGGGGTTTTTTTTGGGGTTTTTTTGTGGGAAGGAGAGATTAGGAGAAAAAATAAACAAAGCAGGCTTAAGCTTAAAAATGAACAAATTTAGTTTTATTAACATATATTAAAAGAATGAGGAGGAAACGAGAAAAAATGAGAAAAAGAAAACTTAAACTAAAACAGAATGATACTTTAAAACACGCTTCTTTCTTTTTACAAATTATTAACTTCCTTACTGAACAACACAGAAAGACACAACTTAGGATTTTCAGTCAGTTTCACTATTTAGACATACCCACTCATTATTTTAGAAGAGCCTTTCTAAGATCTTTTATGAAGACGTTTGCCACAAGACAAAATAGTCCAGTGCTCCTAATGTCACACATCTGCTGCCGCCCGGAGTTTTCAGAGAGTGTGGTGTTCTATAAGCAAGGCCTCTCAGTGTATCTGGGGTACTTTTTACAAATACTTCTTCTAATATAAAATCATCTTTGTCTGAAAGGCTGAGACCTCTTTTTTAACCCAAGAGCGGGGGTTTCAAAGTTCCCAAATAAATCGCAAATACATCAGTCCTTAAATTTGATTAGAATAGCATTCTACCCAAATAATACTAAGATGCTGCAAAGAATAGTTCATTCCTTCATAATTTACCTTAGAAAAGTCCAGTTAAAAATGTCCACTTCTTCAATCCTATTCCAATATTATTAATTCTTTCACTTCTTATCTAACTGACTTCATGCAATGTCTGTTCTATGTACCCTCTGTTTTTTTTCTTTCTTCTTTCTCTCGAGGAAGAATTGTACTTTAAAAGTTCTGTGTTGTTAAGGAAGGGTTAAGTTTGCTCAAGCCTGCAAAAGCCACTTGCAGGCGCCAGGCTGCAGGGCTGAAGAAAAAACGCAAGGCCGTGCTAATGGAGGAAGCTAATAAAAGTCCTTTTTTCCACCCCTCAGTCCCATCTAAGGCAGTCTAGATCAAAGTTGTTATGGAGCGGCAGGCTTGCTTTCTCCGCTGCCTGCGGCGATTAAGCCGGGCCATGTTTTGGCCCTTTCTGCCGTGGTCTGAGCACATGGCCCCGCACTGCCCAGCTGCAGCTGCCCCTCTCCTCTGCCCGCAAGCGAGGGAAAGGGGCTCAGCCGGCCCAGGCCGTCCCCGTGCGGGCAGCGGCCCTCAGAGCCCCGGCCAGGCCCGGCCCGGCCGCCCAAAGGGCAGCGAGGCCCGACCCGAGGCCGCCCGCCACCTCCGATGTTACCGCATTGCTGATCACAAAGCAAGAGAGCAACTGATCTCCCGCGGTTAGTTTTTAAATGTCCCCTCCAAAGACGCATCAACATTTCTCATTGGTTAATTTAGATGCCAATATCTCAGCCAGCTTTTTGATAGGTCCTTGTCCTCCCCCCCTCAACCTACGCTACGGTCAGGGCAGGGAAAAACATTTTACATTTCTCTATATCTAGAAAACAAAATTGTGCCAACCCATGATACCATCACAATAGCAGAGGCTCGTGCTGGTGAGCTGGGTAGTAAGGGGCATCTCAGATGTCAGCATCGCTTAGTAAAGCTGGCCTAAATCCATTAATAAGGCAATTCCTGCATGGCAGGAGACACATAAAATTCTAGTACTTTCTTTACTCGGGGAAACACCTTCCTGATGAGGAAGAACAGGAGTAATTATACCTTCAAGATATCCCTGTTATCACTGATATGATAAAAACTACCTTATTTTCTCCAAGGAAGTTGTAAATAACCAAGAAAAAAATCAGACAGAAAAATTAAAATCTTCCCATAGAATATGTCCTAAAGGTGAGAAATACCATGTTATTAATTTGCTTTAACTCACTTGCAATGCAAATTCATTAGTCTGAACTTCTCAGGACAGAATGAGAGACTCAAACAAGAGCATTTGTTTTCTGTTCTCTAAACTATCAGGTTTTTTGAGTTAACAAGTCATTTATGAGCATACTTTATGCAAAGGGACACAAACAGAGGAACTTGTTCAGCTCTCATTCTAATATATTTAAAAATTCGATATTCCTGATTTTCATGACTTCTATATTCAGCTCAGTTCAAGCTAATAGAAATGACACTACCTCTGATATTTGACCTTCTAATTGCTCTGCTAAAAGCTGGATTAATATTGATCTCCCGAATGATAGTCTGCCAAAGGCATAACAGATTTTCTGTCAGTTTTTAAAAGAGAAGACAACACAGGCCTCTCCAGAACAAAAATTACATATTCTGAATGAGAGGGAAAAAATCTATAGTTAGCATTACCGAAAAACTCTAAATTATTCCACCAGCATTTTAGCTAAGAATACCTTCATTGCTTGTGAGACTGGAAAGAACATATCTAAAGTACAAAGTTAAGAAGATCTGCATGTTTCCTGTAGTCAAATTTTTTAGGGATGAAAGTAATACTTTTCTCATCATTATCATTTTGCATAGTACAGGTAAAAAGACTTGAAATCTGAGTTACTAAGCTCTTGCCATGGGTTCTCAAGGGAAGAGGCACACAGATACACAAAAAAAAAAAAAAAAAAAAAAAAAAAAAAAAAAAAAAAAAAAAAAAAAAAAAAAAAAAAAAAAAAAGTGAGAGAGAGGTGGGGTAAAAAGCCCTGCTGTGATTGACTGCAGTAATTTACTTCATCTTTCTCTACAAAGATCTCCTTGATCTTGATCTTTGATCTTGATTCACCACTCACCAGTTGTTTTATTATGATGGTTAGTGTCCCACTTACCAAAGCCAGACATAGGTTTTAACTAGAACTAGATGGCTAATTCAGTGATCCAGGGAATAACCTATTAAAAAAAAGTTTTTCTTCCTGGTGATATTGTGACGGATTGCAAACAGAGAGGCAGTTGACATGACAAGGACATTTGAAGTGTGTTAAATCTGCTTACAGCAATGTATTGATAGCATGCAGTCAGCAATGGTCCCTAAAAGGAAGGAATTAATACCTGGGCTTCAAATTCAATCTTTGTGCAATTATTTCACAGTTGCTTAGGTGGCATTTCTGCCAGGTCTGTTATCGTGAATGTAGCTTGCTGATAATGCTTCAGGGAACCCAAATTTCATACTCCTTTACCTAGTAATTTTTCAGTGAGCTAGCAAGGAATGCCCTAAATCCAGGCCTTGTTGAGGCTGGGAGAGTAGGAGGGTTATCCCAGATACTGGGGAGAGGTGACCTGACCACACAACCACCTGAGGAGTTTGGCAAAGCTTCAACTCACCAAACTCCTCTGCACTGAAAGTTCAGAAGTAATTTTCAGCAAAAGTACCCTGTATTCCAGTTTATGGTTTGTTTCATACAATTTCCCCAACTTAAAAACAATGTCTTCTGTAAAATACATTCTTTCTGTGTGACAGAGATTTTTAACTAGTGCTGCAAGTAACATTATCACATTCATTCATGTACTCTGTTAGTCAAGCTCCCAGTTTTCTAAGCAAAAATTTCCTGTTGTTTTTCCAAGTCTTGTTGAATGAGGAACAGGTGGAAGAAAGACATGAAAAATTCTGCAGGTTTTGATGGAAACTTTTTTTTTTTTTTTTTCCCCCCCCCCCCATAAGAGACCCCCTTTCCATTTCTATAGACATATCATCAATCAGCGGGTGAGTGTCTGAGAGTAACCCAGGAAAAATGAGGTTGCTTAATTAGATGATGCATGTATAGTCCCTGTTCTTTAATTTCTTGATTTTTCATTTTCTAGCTGTCCAACAGGACAGTGGTGAATGTAAAGCATTGGTGCCATTGACATTCGAACTGCTACCAGGCAAATCTAATATTCGGTGTTAAAATTATGATATCTACATCTACATGCTATAAACAAGCATATATTAAGCTTCTATGTGAAAGCATTCCCAACATTTAGTTATTTTTCTCTCAAAGAGAAATCTGTCTTTTAAAGACTCTTATATAACAAAATATAGTTTAGTTGCTCAATATTATTTCTAGCAAAAGAAGTCGTTCTCAAATGTTTCCAGATTACTTGGTTATGAAATAGAAATTTTTCTTTGCTATCAAAATTTTAATCTTGGGGAAGTATGTACAGTGCACCTAAGGGACTGTGTCTCTGTGGTGTTCTCCAAGAGCACAAAAGGAAGTAGTCATTAGAATGGTTATTTATAAAGAAAGTGGAAACTATTTTTGACAAAATAATCTGTATTGTATTCTACCTGCTAGAATTGTTAACTGTACCATAGGAAGAACACAGAAGAAGATTCCATCACAAAGGCAGACTTATGTCATTCCTGGGAAAAAAAAAAAAAAAAAGTCTTTGCAATGCTATGGTTGTTTTTAATCTAAAGCTACTTTAGAGTTCCATTCAGCTTGTGTAAGCTTGATTTAGGAGCGCAGCTCCAGGTCAAAGAAGACTAACAGTATCCAAGCAACATGATTAAATAAATTATACTTTACGAGTTGTGTTACAGAAGAAGAAGGTTTGTCTAGCAAAAGTGAAAATAAAGCTGGGAAAGAACACAACAGCTCAACCCAAACTCTACATATATCACATTCCATCTAAACATACAGTATATTTCTGAAGAAACTTTGAAAGCTGAAAGCACAGCCTGTCAGCAGTGCACCACACTTCTTGCATCATTTTTCTGTGAGGGAGATTATTTGCACACACCTGATGTAATGTGATTCTTCTTTTTCTTAGACCTTGTCCTACTGAATGTTTTGCCATGAGGGAGAAAAACAAAGAAAGCATCACTTATGGATTACTTTGGTCTCTCTGGAGTGACTCTCCATTATAATTCTAGGGAAAAGGATGAAGTTAATGTATTTTTGTGACTCGGGGCACCATAATATTAGAGCTTCACAATCATCAAAACCATAGCTGAACTTTATGTATTTAATGTCAAGGATTTTTGTCATTGTTTCTTCTTTTTGTTTTGTTGTTTTGGATTTAGTTTGGGGTTGGTTTCTTTGGGGGGGGTGGGGGGGAGGGGGGCACACATGTTTTCGTATGGTTGGGTTTTTGTTTGTTTGTTTTTCACACATATTTTCCAAATGTTTTGATGGTCCAGAACACCAAGTTTCCCAGAGTATTCAGAGCAGGTAAAGAGTTCATCAGGAGAGTTAAAAGGTACTTCATAGAATCATCTGGAGTGAAAAGGGCACAGAGTTTTCATTATTATTCAAATTCTAATATCACTTGTAGAAGTTGTCATTACATCATGATCTTCTTATCTGCCCTGTGGCATACATACAGCAATGCATCTGCTGAATATACTAACCTAGTTTTTAACATTCTGCACATCCAAAAAACATGAAACCAAAGTAGAATTTAATTTATCATCATTGAAGATATTTTCATTTTATCTTTTGTCTCACTTGAATTCTATAAGAGGGAGGACTCCTTAATCTTAGAACTGCTCTTCTACAGGAACTTTATTTTTTCTGGATACAACTTCATTCTTATTTGAAATGCAATTTTTTTTTTTTTTTTTTTTAATTTCCAGTGACCTGAAAATTTTGCAGATGCATTTTCTCTGATGGAAATACCAGCACAAAATACTTCAGTTCCTGCAGCTGTATACTTAGATTCTAGAAGCATAAAAAGATTGGGAGTCTTTCAAAAGGTAAGAAAATTGTTTACACTGAATCAAGCAATAAGCAATTATATGGGAAAAAAACAAAACAAAACAAAAAAAACCACAAGAGGGAGAAATTAACAGTTACTTCAGTTCTGTGTCTCTTGAGATATAGCTGGGCACCCTAACCTCCGAATTAAATGCTATGGGAAGAAAAAGAAGATTAATAAACACAGATTATCCCTATCCCATATTCCAGCTTCAGGTTTTTTGGTTGGTTGGTTGTTTTTTTTTTTTTGGGGGGGGGGGGGGGTAGTGGAGGGTGAAGGCGGGGCGGGGTTGGTTGGTTGGTTTATTGGGTATTTTTTGTATTGTTTCGTTTGGGGTTTTTTTGGGGGGGTGGGATTATTTTTTCTTTTGGCTTGGTTGGTTTGGGTGGGGGTTTTTTCATTGTTTGTTTTTTGTTTCTTGGTTGAGTTTTTTTGGTTTGGATTTTTTTTTAATAACAAAGATATCTTGCAAACACATCCACAGAACTGAAACAGCCTAGCCCTGCTTTTGCACAGCTGTTCTGTTGAGTGCCTCCAGCTCCACACACACACACTTTTCACTTCTCATTCAGCCAGTTTACTGGAGTTGAAGGCATTTTACGAGATAAATTTGGACACTCCTGTTCTCTTGGCAAATCTAGAGAGGAAAAAAAAAAAAAAAAGTGCTTGGTTTGACAGAAGTTTAAGAAGTTGCAGGCCTGGAGTTTAGAAATAACACCTGTTTGCAATAAAAAGAAAGTGCAAGGCAAAGCAAGTTCATATATGAAATATTATGCAGAACCTAGGAATTAAGCCCAAGGGAGAAAAGCCACACACCTGATCCCTGAAATAATCAAGGAAGAAGGACAAAGGCAGATCAGTGTAAGAAGCAAAGAATAGTCTTTGAGACCAGCCAGGTGCTCAGAAAATAACTGCATTAGGCATCACTGCCTGTTCTTTCAGCATAGTTTCATCTAAGGATGCCTATGCTAAAGCCTAGGGAGAAATCCTTCTCCATGCCCTCTTGTACTGCTGAGATCTTAAACCCCCTGTGACCTGCAGGAGAACAAGAGAATTGCTTCACTTTTATCATTTAACTTTTGTGCTCCAGTATGAATCCTTTGCTTGTTTGACATCAGTTATCTCTGTGACTGGAAACGGATACTCTCATCTGAACTAGACAGTACAGAAAACTTCGATGGTTTTATAGTGCAATGTGATTTATTGTGATTTGAGCTTCTTACTTCCCCCCTACCTTCAGTAAGTAAACACAACCCTTTTTTTTTCATCACGGTATAGCATCCAGGGTCTACAGTCTTTGCTAAAGATGTAAATTAATATTATTATTTTCTTCAATCAGAAAAAACTCTCTTACACATAAAGTGACCTTCTGAGAGTGACTGTTAGTTATGCTATGCATTAGAACATAATTAAACTATAAACAGCGTTGCAGTAAAAGCTGGCATTTTGTCTCATGTCATGGTGCCAACTCACAGTGTATTGGGAAGTAGCTTAATAGGAATCAGATTCTTCTAATCAGCATGATTTTATCCTTCTGTAAAAGACAAGAGGAGCACTGGGAATGTAAAATACTCTAATAACATGCAGGTATTTACAATCTTTGGATATTGTAGGTATTCCCTCATCTGAAATTTACAGTGTGCTATCACAAAATTGTACATAATTAGGCAAAGTGTAACCATCTTCCCACTATCATAAAAATCCCTCAAAGCTGTATTTTAACTGACACCCTCACTTTTCAAGGGCTTCTACAAATAATAGCTGTTCACTTTAGACAGCACATATTTAGGAGTCGAGGAAAATTTTGTGCACCTCTCTACCAATCTTCCACATAAGTTTTAAGCAATGAGCTTAAACTCATTTTCTAGTCCATGAGCCTTCCCAGGTAACAATGAACGCTTTAATACTGCAAATATTCTGCTGCTCACAAACATGGAATAAAGTATTACCTCTCTCCTCTTATGGGAAAGATTTTTGGGGTTTTTTTCTCCCATTTTTGTCCACTTTCCTGCAAATCTCTGGACAAAGTTCTTTTCAGTGGCTTCTCAAATTTTTTATGTGTGACATTAATCAGTTTCTTTAAGGAAACTGGAATTTAGTTGTCACCAGACAAAAAATGTTACCTGTTAGGCAAGTATTTATCTAAGCAATTTTGCCTGTGAGCAGAGGCACACCAAATTTTAGTGTGAGCTGTGTATTCTACTTCCTTGAAAATTCAGTACTATATGCAACTTAAGGAAAATGAAAACTTCACGTCAAAATGGATGTGGAATTCTGTCACAGAGCCAGCTGCCTTCAAGGCACAGAATTCCTGGCTGTACACAGACACATTTCATGATACTAGTAAAGCTCAAATGATGCAAGGCAGTGCAGGCTTGCAGAGTTTCAAAGGAAATTTAAGCAGACCCGAAAAGATGTTTGCTCAAAGTTTTTGCAACAGAACTGTAGTTTTAATAACTGATATTTCCATGTATTAGGCAAAATCTCTGCATCTGAAATGTCCTGTAACAGAATAAAATGCTCCAAGCAGGAGACTAACTAGAGCTATTGTTAGAGGTAGAGGAGTACAATGGATAAAAGGTTTCTTCTGTGCTCTGCATCCCTCAAAAGGTATGTTTTCTTCTCCCTTTTTTTTTTTTTTTTTTTTTTTTTTTTTTTTTTTAAACCAGTGCTGTGATAAGGGTATAGAACTTTGGCAGGGAAAAAACCCAACAACCCTCTGTTCCAGTTGGTCCTCAGAGATCAGAGGGGCTGGGAGCAGCTGGACTTTGTTTCTCTTTCCAGCCAATTTTGGCACTATCATCCTGGTCACTTTCAGTAAGAACTTTTGTGATCGCAGACTAACAAATAGTGCAGTTTACCAGCTTCTGATGCCATGGCTGAGTTCACAAAGAACCTGCACAACCTAGAATCATGAACTTTTGTGTGAATTCACCTGAATTTCACAAAAAATTCATGGATCAGTTCATTGAGACAACAGAGGGCAAATTCAGAACTACTAGTGAGAGGTGCAGTAGTGACAGAGTGTCTGAGTGCAGTAAGAGAGATCTATCAGGGGGATATAGATAATATAATAGATATATATTTTATACATACATATATGTGTATAGATATAGATGTGTGTATATAATCTATTTATAGATACAGATATATAAATACCTATAGATAGATATAATCTGTCTATAGGCACAGGTATATAAACATTCCCACATCTGCTCCAACACAGCTGGAAGCGCAGAACTTACCCAAAGGTAGTGGCTCTTCAGGAAAAGAGGAGAAGAGACGGAAGCTGTGGACTGATCCCAAGTGAGCAGAGGTTTTTTCCCCCTCTCCCTTTTTGCCACCAACACCCCTCTTCTTTTATACTATAATTTTTGCCCTTCCCAAAGGGGTGGAATGGTCACCTGTTATAGGGTGGAATATTGGTGACTGTGGTCATACGTGTAAGGCATGTTTTCTCTTTTTCTTCATTTGCATTCTTAGGGGACAGAAAACTAATATGTAAATGAGAGCCTCATTTGGTTTTGGTCAGAATTTATAGTTGATAAAAAAGGTAAAATAAACACTTGGGAGCTCCTCCACCCTCTGAGGCAGCTGCAGAGGCTCTCTGACCTTCAGCAGAGAGTTTTCTCATTATCTCCTTAACAAACCAGATTTATAACAAGGCTTGTTTCTCATAGTGAAGGGGGAGTGAGGCCAGTGGCTAGTGCAGAGATGTAAATGTTGTCCTGTGCCTCACTGAAACAACACCAGCTGAGAGGACATGCTTTACTCCAGGTATATTTCAGTCTTCAGGCCTTGCCTGAGCCATGTGCAAAATAAGCACAGGGCCTAGCTCTTGTTATTCTTCATCAAGTCTTCATCAGCTTAAGGCAACTCTGAGGCAAATCTGAAAATTTACCATAATCTGACTGCTATTATATAGCACAGATATTCACGGTTACTTTGTAAAATATTTTTTTTCTTTTTATTTAATTACTTGCTAACATTCAAACTTACTTAAGGTTATTTACCCTTAAAATAAGTCGTTTTCAAAGTAGGTGTAAACTTATATGACATTTACCCCAAGGAAGGACAATTTGCACAGTATAAAACCATTTTAAGTTTTTAGGCTAAACATATCAAAAAAGGCTCAAAGCATTAAAATAAGCCAGTCACTTGAAAGTGCAATAATAATTAACAGTTCTACAGGAATGTTACCAAACCTATATTACTAAAATCATTTAGGAACCGAATGTTGAACTAACATTTTAAAGCACAGTTATTTTTGTTTATGCTTCAGAAAAGGCAGAGGGATCAATGCGAGATAATGTGTTGATAGTAGCAGTCACTCTTTTCTAGGATTCAACAAAAAACAGGATTATGATAGTTCTAGCTATCCAAGTTATAGTATCTTGGTAGATTGTCAAAACACAAGACATCCAAGTACTCAAACTGGAAATACAGCCACATTTCCAATTTTCTTTTTAAAAGGGTTTTCAAATGTGTGACTTTGATCAGAAATATGCAGGACATGGAGTAAAGGTGGTGCAATGTATCCCCTACTGAGATTTAAGAAGGAAAGCACCTTTTACACCAGTCTCATCACTAAATTCATGTGAGAAAAGAATACCCAGTCAGAAGAAAACAGGGTCCTCTTTGATGAAAAAGGGCACAAAAGGAGAATTTAGGAACTAAAATTGGTACCTTGATGGTACAGGAAGGCCTGTACAGTTGACATTCTGCAGACCCCTGTGAGGTGATCGGCACCCCACCCACCCAGCGCCTGTGTGAGCTCATCATAGGAGGAATCCGAAAAAAAAAAGAAAAAAAAAGAAAAAAATAGATACTTATGCAGAAAAGACTTGTGGCAATGCAGAAATATAGTTACAACAACACGGACATATATCCTTTTCAAGCAGATTAACTGCATGCAAATGTAATTCTTATTCCTAGGAAAAATTCTGGTGTGAAAATGCATTTCACTTTCTGCTGCCTCCTTTGTAACCAATCCAAAATGAAAGATGAAGGTTTCAAAAATGCTGTAATTTGCAAGTATTCCCCAATGGGCAGCAAGCAGTGAGAACCTGGCTGACTCCTCTGACAGGGGGACTGGGGAGGACCAAAGGGGACACCCCTTGTGGGACACTACAGAGCGCTCACAGAGGTGCACACCTGTATCCTTGCTCTTCAGGAAGAAAATATCACTATTTTCTTTTAGGCACTTCATATCTTTTTTTTTCTGTAAACAGAGAGGACTAAGTCAAGGACTGATTATCTGCAGGTACATCAGCTGCAGAAAGCAATCTCCTATCTGCTGTTAGTTTTTTCCAGCTTCCCATGAAGATGCAGCAAGACATGGGCCTGTGCAGTTCTCATTTTATAGACAAAGGAGAGTAGCACGGTATTCCTTTCCTTATCCTGTGGAGAGGGAAAAACAAAATATATTTTTCCCACAAAACACCTCAAACTCTTGAATTTTATTACCTGATAAAAGCTGCCTTTCAAACATATGCTGTTCAAACTTCTCCAGAGAATCATAAGAAAGAAGAAAAGGAAAAGAAGGAAAATGGGGAAAAAAAAAAACAACAAAAACAACAACAACAACAACCAAAAACACACACACACAAAAAAAACCCACCAAACCAACCAACCAAACAGAACAATAAAATTGAAAAAACAAATAAAGACTACTCCTTATGCTTGAGAAAAAGGGACAACCAAAAAGCATGGGAATCACAGAAGTTCAGTATAAAAAACTTAAGAATTGGCAAGATAAATATTTTCCTATCTAAAAGCTTGTGCTTACACCCTGAACAAGTAATAGTTTTAATTCAAATTCCTGAGAGTCCACCTGAGTATTTGCATTTGCAACCAGATTCTTCTAACTACTGTTATGTGAGGAATGCCTGTCTCCTAACTAGCATTGCGCAGAAGTAACTGCAAGCCAATTAAACTTATGTGAAGAAAGGGTTTGTGGCCTTCTTTTTATTAATTTAACAAAAAAATATTCCAATTCTTGCATTTAGAATATACCCATTTCTGCTTTCATCAACGTTATTCTATCATAGATATGAACTGAAATACAGGAAATTCCATTTTAAAATTTTAAAGAAAAAAAAAGAAGAAAACTACACATTTATTACAGAGAGACTGGACAAACCCTGGAACAGGGTTTGTATAGCTTTCATCCTTGAAGATGTTCAAAACCTAGTGAGACCCTACCCTGAGAAATCTGCTGCTCCTCTATCTGGTTTGTGAGGTTGAGCAGATGATCTGCAGAGCTGCCTTCCCACCTCAATTACTCTACGATATAGGAAAAGAAAAGAATGTACCAGAAAGGGAAGGAGATTCTGAAATAGATGCAGCTGCTTGCAAACAAATCCCCTTGTTTCAGAAGGAAAGAAGAACAGTGGTACCATACAGTGTATTTTGCAACCATCTGGTGCTTTCTGAGGTTTTTATGTGTGCTGCCTGTCTTGATTGCAATTCTCTGTGAAGAGTCCAATAGTCTGATGTATAAGATGACCAGATCTACTTCACACAGGGTAGGCTATGTGAAGGAAAGTCAAGTAAGAGTAAAAAAATTACTAAAAGGATAGAAAAAGGAAGTAAAGTGTTTGTAAAAATACTAAGTTTTCCTAGTGGTAAATGTACATAATTGTGGTCAAAGGGTCATAGTTCTTTCCCACTGTCCTGTTTCAGGTATGTTTGTGCTCTGTAACATATTATAATCTTTTTGTCTGTTGGTTTTCAGCTAGGCTTGTATGCAACAATAATTTAAGTAATTGCCACAAGAACAAGATTCTTTTAAATTGACAAAAAATATTCAGTCAGAGCTGGCAAAAATTTTTATGCAATAACTTTGTGGAAGCTGCATTAAAAGCAACTTGTGTTCTTGCTTACTGAGTGTTCCCCATAGTTTTTGAGATGTTTTTGTGTGCTTTTGAGAAAGTGGCACCTTCTAAACTGACTTCCCACATCACAGGAACCACTTCCAACAGCCACCAAATTTTCTCATGGTAAAGATACTTAGAGAATAAACAACTTCTATTAGTCAAGGCCACAAGTACAGCTGATGCAGGTGAAAGGATGACACCTGGGCTGGGGATCACCAGAAACCATTCCATCCTCCCCCCTCCTCCTATTTTGTCAAGGTCAGCTGGTTACTCAAGTGTTTCAATCTCAAATCACCATCTGTTAACAGCATCCACACAAATGCCTCTGGGAAATTCATAATGTTAGACTCGGTTACCCTGGAAATGTTCTTCAGTTTCACACTAAATGAGAAGCTGTAAAAGCTAAGCCATAGTACTGAAAGGTTTAAAAGGCAAAGCAGTGTAGGAACTCCACAGCCCAGCAGAAGGAATACTTAAGCTTTGCAAACATCTGTCTTTTTCTGAAGTTCGTCTTTAATGGCCTCCCAGAAATACTAAGCTGTCTCACTATTCAGAAAATCATTCTTTAAGAAGCCATTAAGAGAAAAGGGAGATATTTTGGTCCTAGTTAATTAGAAACTCTCCTGGTTATGTTAAAGATAGGTTTTTGTATCTTTGTATGAATAAATAAGTATTCTAGGGAGGTGTAGAAACTTCGGTCTGCTTAAAATTTAAAGATCTTGGAAGGACATTCTTCAACCAGGATGGGCAACACAGCAGGGGTGTAAGTGCTAGGAATGGTTTTTTGGTGGTGGTGGCTCAAAACAAAAACAAAAACAAAAAACAAACACAAAAACAAACAAAAACCCAACCAACCAAACAAAAAACTTTGAAAAGAAATATTCTCAGGTTGAAGACATAAGCTTGTCCTGACCTGCCAAGAATATGGTGTGATCTCCCTACCGTGCTTTAGAGGAAATATGAAATGGTTTACTTAGCAGTAACAGAGAAGCAAAGTTGTTACTGAGATCTATAGGACTTCAGTATTACCCACTGTGATATTACCTGTACAGATTACTACATAAACCTGTAATTAAAACCTTTCTGTTTTCTTTTATTTTAAATCTAGCTAGAATAATAAAAACAAAACACAACAACCTTAGTTCTAAGCTAACTCTGTTCTCCTGGCTAGCAAACTCAAGTTTTATGTTTGACCTGAACAATATGATGGCCAGTGAGGAATTTTCAGTTAATTATGAGCAAAATTAAAAGCTCATCTCAAGTACTGTGATAACTTTTAGTTTTATGACTGATATGTTATATAGATACACAAGACCCATCATTACCTGTAATATCTGAGCCTTAAAGACTTCTGTATGTGCAAACTGAAGATTTTAGAATCTCTTAGTTCTTGACTGATCTGGTAGGGAAAGTAAAACACTGGGAACACTGGGGCGGGTGGTGGGGGTGTGGCAGCCAGGAGGAAGCAGTTACAAAATATTTGAGTTGAAACTGTAACTTTTTGTTTCAGGATGAGCATGCCTTAGACGAATTATACCTCAGAGATGACTAGAAGATAGTGAGTGTACCACAGTCAGTAAATAACAGTAAAAGTTAAGATGATAAGAGACATACTCAGTAACAGCCGTAAGTGCAGTATTTCACCATAATTGGGACGGATAGTAGTGGCAGTTATTCTTGTTACTTTCTTCTTTTTCAGCCTTTCCTTTTTCTGAATATGTCAAGAATAAAAATCCCATTTTGACCAACGCAATTGTGTCCCACATACAGTAAAGAATTTTTAGCTCTGATCTTCAGCTGGCAGGAGGGTGCTTCTAACCAGGTCTGTCAAAAACCTCCGTGTGAGAAGCAATGCTCACTTTTAGAATTTTAAAAGTTTATTAAACCTTAACAAAATACAGCAAAAGACTGAACAAAGGAAAATTACAAAATTACAAAACTAGGAGCTTTGCGACCCCCTGCTGCTTACTCATCCACAAAAATGGATGCTCTGCTTTTTATATCCCTGGCCCTTCCTAAAGTCTTGTCAGTCAACTCCTTCTTCACCGTCCATTGGTGGAGACTACTTTCTTACAACTTGATTGCAGGTCAGGTGTTGCCATGCAATGCCTCCTAGTAACAAGCCTGCCCTCCTCCCAAATGCCTCGACCACCAAGGCCATCCAGTGACAACAATGCAAAGAGGAAGGGAAAGAGGACTTAGGAGAAGACATACCGCAATAACTTAACTGTACATCAATAAAACTCCTCTTAGCATACACATAATATTTATCCCTAACTGTGAGAGCCAACCATCGCACTAACACTCCATCTCAAGGGAAGCTGTGGTTAAGTTGCTGGCAATTTGGGGCAGAAAAAGTACATGTGCCGCTTCAGTCTGTGGAGAAACACTGAGAGACAAAGCTCAGCAAGGAGAAGTGTCTGTGTGGACTATAATTCACCAGAAACAAAAAGTCTGCAGCCCCAGGAGCAGGGACAATGAGGGAGCTTGGTGTGCTGCCCTGAGAGAGGCAGGAAACAAAGAACTGAGTCACATAGAGGTGTTGTGACTATGCTCTTTTTGAAGAAATGCCACCAATGGTAGCTAAGCCAAGGAAGGCCCTGACCATGAGCGAAACCTGAACTTTGCTTCATCAATTCAAAAATATGTATTGCTTTTCATACTCTGCATATTCTAATGAAGTAAAACCTGTAAATACTTCACACATATGACTGAAGTCACTCCAACCCTGATCGTGAAATGACATCAATTTTACCTGGCCCTCATCCTCACAGGAAATAATATAAGTTTAATTTCAGAGAGGAGGGGTGTCACCCTTCTGTCCTGGGCTGTAGCCATCTCTCTACATAACGATGCCTATCAGGTAAACTTTGCTCCATGGTAATCAGTGTGCTCATGAATAGTAATTTCTGAATCCTATTCTGTTATAGCTATCAATAAACTGCACCATTTGTGAGTCTGTGATCATCAGTATTCCCAGACTTAGTCTAAACCACACTGTGAAAGTGGTTGTGAAACTTCATATTGAAAATGAGCAGATTTATTGTGTTAAATTCATTGCTCTATAAGATTATCTGTGACTCTGCATCGCAAGGGTCTTGCAAGGATTTGGAAGACAGATAAATTTCAGACAAAGAAGGGCAAGGTCTAGTCAACCCTGGGCCCAGTAATCTGTGGATAATCTGGAAAGCAAGTGGGTGTCTCTTTCCTAAATTTTTACATGGCATGGTCCAATCATGCCCTACAAACAGCAAAGCCTCTTGCTCTGTGTCACATTAATTTCTTCCTACCAGCTGCAAGAGACAGATTCCTTCTGGAAACAGCACAAGCTGTAGATCATCTTAAAATGTTCTATCACAGACTTTGCAGATACTACTCCTTCGCTCAGGGCCATGTGAGAACACAGAGAGGGCCTTTATTGGCTCACTCCACTCTCCTCCAATGACTTTGAAGGTACTGTGGGAAAGAAACACAAACAGCCTAGAAAGTGAACTTCCAATAGCGACAAGTTTAGAAACATTTCTCTGGTCACCCCTTCCCTGACTTCACCTTCCTCTCTACTGAGCAGGAGGAAAATTTTTTTAAAGTGGGCATTCCTGATTTTGAAAGGGTGAATGCGTCAGTGATCTTCTGCATCAGTTTTATCTTTTGGCAACATTTTTTAAAGTACCATCATGTACCTTGGAGCAATAGTATCATGGGAGACAGTCTTTCTCTCCTCTCCTTGTTATCCATAAGTTTTCGGAGAAACATGCAGCAATCAGTATCTATCTCTACTGGGCAGTATAATTCTGTTAAGCTTGCCTGAATCAATCATCTGTAAGACCTGATTTCATTGGTCTCAAACTTCTCACAACAGAAAGGGTAGTCTCAAGATTAATTCAGTTTTGGGTATAGAAGAGCAGAATTCAGGGTACAAAGTCCAATTTTTTTGTTGTTGCTGTTGTTGGGTTTTTTGGGTTTTTTTGGTTTTTGTACAGCATACTGCCAATAAATGTCAGGGTTATCAAAAGGAAAACAAATTTTCTGTCTCTCCTTATAAGTTATTGCTTCCATTAAGTCACTCTCTAGCTTTAGGCAAAAGATTGAGACACACAACAAACCACCAGAATCAGAACAAAGAGGTATCGTTACCAGAAAAAGTAGCGGTGACTCTTACTGCATAGACTTTTCACTAAATATTCCAAGAATCTTGTTGAGACACTGAATCTTGAGTTGATGGAAGCATCCTTCCTGCAACTGCAGTTCAGTGAAACTCAGACTTCAGAAAATAGTCCCTCTACTGGACAGCCTGCACTAATAAGCACCAAGTGACATAGAAGGGTGTGCAAATATTTTAAAATTTACCTTGTTGATTTGAACTTCAGTTCTTCCACCGAGTCTGGGTATCTTTCCATGTCCAAATGTACTACTGTCCTAGGTTACAATGTAAGATGTGCCCAAAGTATGTATTCTATCACCATCTACATGAGCTGTTGAAACTAAGTTGTGCAGTGTTTCCCTTGCCCCCTGCCTCCAGACTATCTTCTGTTAATGGCCCATCAATGCTGCATGACTCATAGATAACCCCCTCCAGGTGCTATCTCTGTTTAATGGGCAATCAAAGACCCATTACAAGACTTATAAAATTATATCAGCCCATTGTGAGATGCACCACCCAGGGGGAGGAGCCAGGCATTCCCACCCGGATATAATCTGGGATTTGGGACAGCACAGGCAGCTTTACCAACTGGATTCCTACAGGACAAGAGCTACCAAACCTTTCTGCAGGCAGACCTTTCTGCAGGCAGACCTTTCTGCAGGAACACTGCTTCAACAAGACCACTTCATCTGGACTGCTACCACCACGGTTTCAGGTTGTGTTCTGACTCTGTCAGTGATCTTTTGTACCATTGCATTTGTTTTATTTTATTTTATTTTACCTTTTTTTTTTTTCCCTCTCCTATTAAGTTGTTTTTTCTGACTTAGAGTCTCTCGCCGGTTTTGCCTACAAGCCAGCACAACTACCTTGGGCAAATACTGTTACTCCATTAATTGATCTCTTGCAGTGCATTTTAATGGAAAACTAATGCAATAGATTACATTCATTTCACACTAGGCATTGGTCAAAAGCTGATGAGTAGAAGTATGCACTTCTGAAGTACTAGCCAAAGAATGAGATGTTATGAACCTAGAAACAGTACAGAACTGTGAGTCATTCTGACCAATTACGTATGTTAATGCTCTGGTTTTTTATATCTTTATTTAAAAAAAAAAAAAAAAAAAAAAAGATATAAAGAAGATCAAAGCTTCTGTCAGCCATGGAAGCGAAAGTTTCTGAAACTGAAGTGGTGGAAAGTTCTGGAGAAGGTGTTGACAACAAGCAAAGACCACCAAATCAGTTGCCATTGTATGCATGGAAGCAGATCCAGAGGCAAGCATGGGCCAGAAAGCTGCTGTCAGTTTTGACACCCTGCTAGTAACATCAGGGGAGCACCAAGGACTGATGGGGGTCTAAGCAAGTATTTTGTATAAACTCTTCTGGAAACATGACTGAGTGCCTGAAATAAATCAGTTTGATGCTAACTGGGTCTGTTAGACATTTGATACTGGATTATGCAACAACTGCAAAGCACCAATATCCTTCTTCCTCACGTTTGTAAGTGAAACTCTTCACTAGAATAAAGCAGAACTAAAATTCTACTTCTTTCTTAGTCAAATGGTTGACTCTGCAAGCAAATACCCAGGGAATGGTTAGAAGATTGTCAAAGTTGAGTGCTTTACAAAGGTAGTGTGGGTGCTGCTGCTAAGCATGTGTTCTTAACAACAAACTGGTATACTAAATATTCAAGTTAGAATGTTACTTGTGTTTGATGAAATTTAGTGGAATTATTAATTAAGATCTCATATCTTAACTCAGTTTTTCCAGACAGAAAGATGCTGCTTCTCCTGCACCTTGCCCAGAAAGACTCCAGACTGACCACTGAGAAATTTCTGTGTTCTGTCATACAACAAATCATACCCTAAAATACAGGCTTTAGTGGCACCAGCAAATATTTCAGCAAATATTTCATCTTTCAGATGAAAGATTAATTTCTTTCATCAGGGAATCATTAGGACATGTTTGCAGTGAGGCATTCTTTAAAATTCAATCAATTCCTGCAGTTTTCACTTTAGGTTGTCTACTTTATAGTAATTACTGCATCTGTGCTCTTGTGTCAACACAAGAGTTTATAAAAGCTTGCTTCAGCCTCATAAGGATAGAAATTATGGGTACTGGGACAATCAGAACCTTCCTCCATATCATCATTATCATCACCATGCCAGATGTCTCCATGCCCATATTTTGCGACCTGCACAGTTATCCACTTTTTGGCTTTCTTTAGTTAAACCAAGAATGGCAACAGGTTCGGTAAGAGGCTTAATTTTTCCTGCAGCTGTTTTTCTCAGTTTTCAGCTGCAGACAATACCTTTTCAAGTTCCTTATTCCCTGTTTTTAGGTTTTATGTTTCAGAGGAGATCTACTCATGTATTGAGCTTTTCTTAGTACCCTCTTTCAAAAGTCAATAATGTTTTCAAAACTTCGTTTGTGGATTTCAAAGCAATATATTCTAAATCTGGAATTTTTGGGGGGAGAAAATACAGTTTGATTTGCCTTTGTGCACAAAATAAGTTAGTGTCTAACCCTGTGCAAATAATACTTTTGTCATTATATTTTTAACTTTTTACAAGTTTTTATAGTTTTCTATCTGCTCTACCATTTCATGTTCATCTTCCCAAAATTTTGGGGCACCTTCTATTTCCTCTCAGAATTGTGCATTTTTGTATTTTTGCAGCAGTTCATCCATGGTAATCCTGCTGACTTCACATTTTGTTGTGTTTCTCTTGCATTGGGGGATGAAATTTGGCAGAAAATAAACCTAGTTGCATTCCAGCTGGTACTCAGAGATCAAAGTTGGCTGGGTACAACTGGGCTTCCTTTTTGATTATGACAAATTTGGCACTGTAATTCTGGTTTCATTCAGTAAGCACTTGCACAATTGCTGATTCATGAGTAGTGTAGTTTACTAAAGCAAGAGATTATGCAGATTCAGAATTGCTGTTGTTGTTAAATGCACTAAATATACAGAGGCCAGTTGTGGAAGCCCTAAAAAACCCCTCAGGGAAACTTTCACCAATTTTCCAAGCAAGGACCCACGTAAGATTTTCAAACATTCTTGAACTTCAAGCCTTGTGGTTCTAGATTAACTAGAGCAGATAATAATTTCAGGATTTCCTAGATCTGCCTGTATATGGATTGTACTTGGGTAACTGAGTGGCTGACACTCTTTGTTTGCTAATGGCAGGTTTTCCAAATTTGGCATAATAATTTCTGTCCCACTCCCTCCATCACCACCACCAAAGTCTAGTTTGATCAATTAAAGAAATTTGTCAACAGTAAACTGATTACAATGCCTGTGACAACTTTGAAGGAGGAGGAAGAAGGCAGCTAAATTCCATCAAACAGCATTTGGATTTGATAATGCAAAATGTTAAGCATGCCCCTTCTCTGTAGAGCATCAGGAATAGTCAGAAGAGCCAATATAAATTCTTTTCTTACCTTATGTAGAAGTGACTGGCTCATGACTAGTTTAGTACACCTAGAATCTACACCTATCTCTTTATCTAAGAGATAAACCAATATTTTTATGCAAGGCTTGTCTTCCTTGGCAGCCTTAACTCTGTGAGTTCCCTGGTAGATAGACACTGCAGATACCTTTGTGACAAGACTGATACAGAGATAAAAATGTAAGAGGGAAGAGTTTTACTTCAGTGCTTCAGCAAGAAGTGCATGAGTTCCTGCAGTTTGAGGAAAATCACATATGCAGTTTTTAGATTTTCTTCCTCTATACAAAAACTTTTTCATTATAAAAAGATCTGTGTATGTGATCTAACACCTACTTATATCCTGCCTAGATAAACAGGCTAAATCTATGCTCTCAGTCAACACAACATTAAGCACCTAAAATGAGATTAGTCTGAACTTTCTGTTACAAATTATTTATTGAGCTTTTGGAACAAATCCCATGATTTGCCTTAAAACATGCTATTTCGGAAATGTTTTGGATAACAGTCCTGCTTCAGAGTAAATACCCATTGCATTCCCAATTAGCTGCCTGCAAAAGCAGCTCTTTTTCTTCTCCAGGAAAGGTTGTAGATCTCAAAAAAAGCATCCAAGCTTCTGTTGGCTCCTGCATAAATGGGATGATCATCTCTAGACAACTCATTGTCTCTGCCCATTGCTCAATAAACTGGCAGCTTTAGGCTATTTCTTATCTCTTACCTTACCTGTTTGAGATCAAAAACATCCACTGCTAAGAACAGCAAGCTCCTCCTCTGCCCTACATCCAACACCAGGATAAGGACAGTGGAGACAAAAAGTAAAACCTGTGGCAAGAAAGAGAACGGTATTTCTACTTCTGCTTTCTCTCTTGCTTGCAATTGCAGCTGACTTTGCAATATGTGTATGAAAAAGTTTGACAAAATTCCCTTGCTTCTCATTTATTTTCCTCAGAGCAATCTGTTAACTCTTTGTATGGTACAGTGTATTAAGGGCTTGAGAGGGAGAATATAACCATCTGAGGTGCTATTACAAGAGGAAGAGTGCACACCTAGAATCCTGTAATACATGATATAAAAATTCGTGCTGAAACCAAAGTAATGTCATTTAATAAACCCAGTGTGAATAGTCTTCTGGGAGATGCATATCCCAGAGGATCTCCATCCACAAGATTATATTGAAACCAGCATGAATATATTTGTCTAGGAGATGTGTATTTTGAGGGGGTTGAAACCATCAGGAATATTCATCTGGGAAACGTGTATTTCAGGGGATCTTTACAGGAACCAGCATGAATATTCATCTGGAAGGATAAAGAGAGACATGTTCCAATATGTAAGAGAAGACAAGACCACCAAAAAGACAGGACCCCTCAAAAAGACTTGAGAGGGTATAAAAGAGACCCTGTGATAATAATACTTTGTGAAACACAGTGAAGCGGTGCCTTCGAGCCCCTCACGGTCTCATCCAGCACTGTTCGCCTGGTGCAGTGTGGTACTGATTTTTACTTGTGGCTTCTTACAATAGTATTTTAACTATGGAATAAATTGTTTTTTAAACAAAATCGGCTTTCAATTTATAACAGTCCTATAACCCATTGTGGGAGAGAGTCTGCATCTTCCCTCCATAAGGAGTATGTCTTTCCAGGAAGAAAGTCTAGTTTGATCAATTAAAGAAATTTGTCAGCAGTAAAGACTGGCAGGTCTGACTACTGTCTCATTTTGGGTTTTTTTGAAAAAGTACTTCATTGTAATCTGAAGTTATCTTTCATTCCATTCTTTGAACCTTTGATCATTTCTGATTTCTCCCCATTTGTCATTTTTTGCTGTTTGACCTTATCTTTTATGCCCTTTGAAAAAACAAGGTTAATGTGATACCTTCCAGTTAATACTTCCGTTATGCTGCCACAGGCTCAGTCTTCTGCAGAGTCAGTCTCTGGGTGTAGGAGCCTCCTAAGATTGCTTGGTACAAAGTATATCTATGCTGAGAACACTCTTTTCTCCAACACCCATCCATAATAGATTATGTTATGCTCTACTTTCAACTTCTAACAGGAGTACTCGTAGCCAAGCAGAGAAATGTTAACTTTGCTGTTTTAAGAGACTGCTGACTGTTTAAACAGAAACTCCTCTCAGTCAGCTTACGTGCCATCACTAGCTGACAAAAAGGGGTCAGTTGTGATTTCCCTCTGTTGTTCCTATCTGCATTTATACATAAAATATCCCCAAGACTAAAATCTACTTATACTTCTAAAGAAAAAGAAGTTATGGGACAAAGAGCAATGATACCCTCCTGTATGCCTGTCTCCAGCATGTGTTTGCTATGATGGATCCTGTGACTGAACAAAAAAACCCTTCCCTAAGTTTGGCTCTTTCTCTTTTGCAACCTCTGTCTTTATGGTAATGCCCATAGCTGGAGCATGTCTAAAGAACACTGAGAAAACAAACACATTACTGCTGTGAGAGCCACACACAAAATGCTTTTTTTTTTTAAAAAAAAAAAAAAAAAAATCTTGGAAATGGTTAGCATTCATCCTTTTCTGATTCCCTTAAGTGCAGTGTGGTGTATCCTTGAAAATGTTCTTATCTACTGATAACTGCATGGGAGTATCTAGTTCTTTAATAAAAACAATCAGAAATTTGTATGTTGGGGATTCTTCTTGAAGGTTTGTTTTGGTTTGATGATTTGTTGTTGGCTGGGGTTTTTGTTGTTGTTTTGGGGGTGGTTTGTGTGATTGTTTGTTGTTGTCTCTTTGGGTTCGGGGTTTTATTGTTGCTTTTTACACAACTTTGCTCCAATATTGCTATCCAGTGTTTTACTCAGATTTGAATCGCTACATAGTACAGCTCAGGGGGGACATGCAATCTTTAATTAACAGTGAAGCTTGCACTGTCAGATATGAGCTATGAGGTGTCAGAATGCTAATTTATTCCCTCTCCATGTATGCAAGTTATTCTGGTTTTAATCAGAAGATCACCTTTTTGTATAAACTATCCCCTGTAAGTTTCTGTGCAATCACTAGCTGACTTTCCAAAATTAGGAATAGTAGCAGTGTTGCATGAGGATAAATGCAGAGTCATTTCCATTTGCTGCGGAGGTTATCATCAGCACCATAGGTTATCATCAAATTGTGGGACAAATGAATCCAATGGGAAAAAAACCTGTCAAATTTATATTGAGTTTTCTCTTTTTTGTTTGTTTTTTGGTTTTTGTGGGTTGGTTTGTTTGTTTTGTGAACTGATGGATGTTGCCTCACATTTCAGCTCATAACCTTGATTGACCAATAATCTATTTTTAATACTCTCCAGTTTTGATCCTGTTATGCCTCACCTCTAAAATGAAGATAATAAAATTTGAATGTGTTGAACATCCTGGAAGCTAAACACTTTAGTATTTCATGATACTCAGACTACTCTGACACAGCATCACAAAGCAGTCTAAGGGAATCAACAGTCAAAGGGAATCAAGACTGTTTTCAGAAAGAGGTAATAAGAGATGTAAAAAATAAACTGCTTTCCATAAATTCCAAGTGTTCAAACTGTTCATCCCAGTCCATGGCCTCCTGTGAAGAGAAACCTCCAGATGCAGCTCTGTGCTTACCACTCCATCAAGCAATTCTACAATTCCTTTTGAATGCCTGAGTGTCGGGGGCTTTCCCCGACATTCAGATGGTTTCAGGGTCCTTTGCTCCCCTGCACAGCTCCGAGCCAAGCTGAAGGAAGAGACGGAGTTCTCAGGTTTAGATTTTTCAATGTTGCATACTTTGTTTATTGTTTCTTATCTAACCATTTTCTTGGAGTCCGACAAGATGTTCGCAGCTGCATGGATTCCTCACGTCTCCCCCCGAGCTGGGCTGTCCTTATCTTTTATACTAATTACTACGTATTTCTTGTTTACTATTTCTTACCAATGTCTATCACTATTACTAAAAAGGTCATCTTTACTTTGACCCAATACTCACTAACTACTTTGTGCCACATCAATGCAGCAATGGAGTAAGGGAAGGAGAAGGAGAAGGAGAAGGAGAAGGAGAAGGAGAAGGAGAAGGAGAAGGAGAAGGAGAAGGAGAAGGAGAAGGAGAAGGAGAAGGAGAAGGAGAAGGAGAAGGAGAAGGAGAAGGAGAAGGAGAAGGAGAAGGAGAAGGAGAAGGAGAAGGAGAAGGAGAAGGAGAAGGAGAAGGAGAAGGAGAAGGAGAAGGAGAAGGAGAAGGAGAAGGAGAAGGAGAAGGAGAAGGAGAAGGAGACAACGCCCCAGATTCTCCATCTTGTCCCCATTCACTTCAATGCTAGGAACCTAAAACTACTATTTTCTCACCCTGTGATAAGCTAAACTACTATTTTTCACATTCTTGTGGCCTGTAAACCTTCTCTCAGTGTAGGAAGTTTTTCCCATGGGCTGAAATCAAAGCCAGTGTCTCTCTGAGCTCTGGGCTGGGGTCCCAGACCCCCCTGCCCAGGTCCCTGACCCTCCAGGGCAACCAAAGGAATGCCCTGGACTCCAACACCTGAGGAGACTCTTTTCTAATGTGGCCTAGAGCCTTTCAGAGCACCTTTTTAGGTACTGAGGGAGACCCAGAAGAGATTTATGAAGCAATCTTTGTTTGAAAAACAAATATCTACTAGGGAAGGGCAGGGCTTCTCTAGGAATGGGGAATTCCAATCCCCTCTGTGATATATGTCCTAAAGTTAATTCATGTTAAGTAATAAGATATGTAATTCATTCACAGCAGAATGTAATAATGTACCATGTAACATTGATCCACTTTAAGTTTGGTTTAAGATCAGTAAACTCAAAGGTGTGTACAGGGTTAATGAGACGAAAACTACACGGAGGGACATGAGGAATTCCTGCCGGGAATCGTTTTAGAAATGGCACAAAAGGACGGAAAAGGGAGATGGGTGCCCTGATGTTCTTATGATTGTATCAGATCACTATCTTATCTGTTCTGGCCCAGTGTTAACATTTCCAAACCTTCTCCGGACGCGGCAATCAGGACATTGTTCTGCTTTTGAGGAGCTATTCAGCAGACCCCGGACCCGAACATGAATATCTAATGAAGCTACCGCGAGGCAAGAGTCTTACGGTCTCAGCCAGCTCTCAGCGGAGAACTGTATAAAAATCCGCAGTATTGGACCCAATTTGTGAACTGAGAGGGTAACAGGCTAGCAGTGTGGGTTACCGCGTTCACCCAGTGCTGAAATCCCGGGATTTGACGCTGTCCCTTTTAATTGTGGCTACCTGAGATTGTGTTTAAGTCTCAAAATAAAATTCTAAATTTTGATTTACTGAATTTGTCTTGGAAAATTTATTACACCTCCCTCCAAGTTATTATAATTTAGAAGATTAAAGAGGCTTTTCAGTCAGAGCTATGGGGAAAAGAGTAACAGTTCTTTACTAGTAAGTATAACAAGGCAAAAAAACAACAACTACAGCATTAATAATAAATAGAACCAGGAACCTCGAGGGGCTCGAGGGGCTTTGTTTGATCAGGGGCAGTTGGATCTCTTGGGACCCCAGGAGCACCAGGCTGGAACAGTGGAAACCCTTGGGCTAGTGAATGGAACAGCAGAGTTCCTCAGCAGGGAAACGGAGAATGTCCCGGCAGGCAAGGTGTCCCGTCAAAGTGAGCAGTGCTGAAGAAGCCGTGATGGCTGGACGGGGCTGACCCAGCTCCAGCAGGGCAGGTGAAGGGGTCTCTGAATTCCTGGGCACACAAGCAGATGATGGATGATGGTAGAATTCCCAGGACCGGACCCTCCATTAACAGTGGACTCTTCACGCAGCAAGCAGCAGCCCGACCCTCCTCTCGGATGCTGAGAGCAGGAAAAAAGAAGCTCAGCTCTCCCCAGCCCTGTCCTTTTCCCTCCCCCAAACTTCGTGTGATCATCTCCCTCCCAGGGTTTTTTGTGTTAGTCCAGTACCCTCTAAGTATCAGCACTTTGTTTCCTAGTAACTTATGGGGAAAAATTCTTTAAGACAAAAAGGAACAAATCTTACTCCCAACAGAATCTTTGCATTGCCTGTGAGGCAAGTTCAGAGGTTACCTGATTTCACCTGACAACTCAGCCCCAACCTATTCACTCCTTCCTTGCCAATGGGGGTGGGGGGAGAGAGAATTGGAAGGGTGAAAACGAGAAAAATCATGGGCTGGGATAAAAACAGTTAAATAAGTACAGCAAATGCTGTGTACAGAAGCAAAGCAAGACAGAAGATTAATTCACCACTTTGTATGGACAGGCAGATGCTCACTCATCACCAGGAAAGTGGGGCTCTTGTAACAGAGACTTGGGAAGACAAATGCTACCTCTCTGAATGTAAACCCCTTCCTCCTCCTCCCCACAGCTCTCCACGCTGAGCATGATGCCTTCTGAAATATATCTTTGTTCAGCTGGGATCAGGTGTCCTAGCTCTGTTCCCCCAGCTCTTTGTCCATCCCCAGCCTCCTGGCTGAAGAGACAACATGAGAAACAGCTAAGGCCCTGGCATTGTGTAAACTACTCAGCAATAACAAAAACATCCCTGTGTTTTTAACGTGGTGTTCAGCACAAACCCAAAACACAGCCCACACCAGACCCTGGGAAGAAAACAAATGTGATTCCAGATAAAACCATTGCAGAGAACCTGTATCTGTAACAACATGAATTCAGGGAGTAGGAAGCAGCTGAAAGGCTGCAAATGCTGGGGGTAACTCCACTCCTATCCCTTCAACAGCAGGCTCATTCTGATCTTGTTATGTACTGTAAAGCAGTGGAAAGTAGCAGGGTGCTTCAGTAAATCTACCAGCTGCTCAAAACCAATTATAAATATCTATCAATATACAAGACCTGGAATGTGATCTTCCTCCACAGACTTTTCCAAGTAAAAGTTGTATTCCTGGTTTCTGTACAAGGATTAGTAGCGTGGGTTGTCCCTTACTCTGGCTCTAAAAGGAATGAAAGACCAAAGTCAGAGAGAAATGGACAGATTTGATTGGATTCAAATGAGAAACAAAAAATCCAATATTTCTACTGCTGAAATAAGGAAGATTTATCATTTCACTTATGAACATCTCCATTCTCCTTTATGTCTGATATATGTCCATGAATAATCTGATTTGAAGTTTACAGCCCCTTTGCAGAATTACATATTCTGATACTTTTGTGATATGTGACCTAAAGTTAATTTGTGTTAGGTATTGTGATATGTAATTAATTCGCGTTACATATGGTGATATGTAATATAAAGTTAATCTGCGCTCGGTCGGATTTAAGCTCTGTAGAACCTAAAGTGTGTTTAGGGTTAAAGAAAAAAAAAGCTAAACTGTAAGAAGAAGACACGAGGATTGAAAGACAAGGAGGGTCCCTGCCGAGAAAAACTTCAGGACAACCAACAAAACTAAAAGAATGGGAAAAATGGGGAGATTG